>NW_015203516.1:0-3967 GCF_001447785.1 Gekko japonicus | reverse complement strand
AAAGGTGCCACTGGACTAAAACTTTGTTCGATTGCTTCAGATCCACACAGCTACCCACCTGAATTTACCTGCCATAGTATCACCACGCATGCACATGACCATGTTCCAAAAATGTCAAAGAGAACAGTGATTTCACAAAATATGCTTGCCAACGCCAGATTCAGCTGTTGCAAGAAGCAGCCTTCTAATCATTATGAAATAGCCACAATGGAGTTTGGGTTAAGAGCGTTGGACTGGGGCTGGCGACGCCTTGGATTCAAAACCTTGCGCCCGGGCCCCTGGTGCACCCCTCCCTCGCAAGGTCGTTTAACGTGAGAACTGACCTACACGTGACCGTTTCCTTTTGTCCCCGGGGAGCTCCATGCGAATCCTGTGGAAGTGAGTAGTATTTACTTTTGCCATGAGGCAGATGGGCGAGGCAGCGCGTGCGCACCTGTCAGCAGGCTCTGCCAGATCTCCCCGAAACCCCACATGTGATGCACGCATCGCACACGCTTCTTCCTTCTGGTCACGCACAACCAAAGAGCTCCCGCTCCTTGCCGACGCCCCCTCCGGGCTCAGCCCAGCCCCAACGGAAGGACCCGCGGATAAGCACGAAAGCCACACCGGCCCCTTCCGGGCAGCGTAACAATTCTGAGGGATTTGTTGACGCGTCTCTGCGGACGTCGGGCCTAACGGGGAGTACCCGGAATCCAGCTCCCGCGGCTTTGCTTTTGAGTCCACTCCGCAGTCGCGGGAAGGAAGGAGTGACAGGCAGCAGCCAAGGTAAGGCGATGCTCTCTTTCTGGAATGAAACGCGGGTGGGTGTGTCAGTGCTCCCTCTAAGCTGTGGAGTCTTGTGAGCAAACAGTCTACTTGGTGAGCTACTGGCATTACAGTTGTGAGCAATGTTCCCTCTAAGCTGTGGATCTTGTGAGCACAAATTCTATTTTGTGAGCTGCTGGCATTAAAGTTGTGAGCGAGCGATTTGACTACTGCATAAAATTAGTTTGCTCTGGAGCCCTCCTTCCTGAGCAGAGACAAAAATGTGTGAGCCGGAGGCTAAGAAACTGTGAGCTGGCTCACACTCACTCAGCTTAGAGGGAACACTGGTTGTGAGCAAGCGATTTGGCTGCTGCATACATTCGTTTGCTCTGGAGCCCTTCTTCCTGAGCTAAGACAAAAATGTGTGAGCTGGAAGCTACAAAACTGTGAGCTAGCTCACACTAACTCAGCTTAGAGGGAACACTGGTGGGTGTCCCCCTTTATTAACCAGCCCCCAGTGGGCAAATCGTTCGACCCCGGAACTTCCAAATCCATTCTCAGTAAGCCATTTCAGCACTTTCTGAGGTTCAGATATCCTTATCTGTTCTAGGGTTGCCAGCTCTGGGTTGGGAAATACTTGGAGGTTTTGAGGATGGAGCCAGGGTAGCGCAGGGTTTGGGGAGGGGATGGATCTCAGCAGGATATAATGCCATAGAGTCCATCCTTCAAAGCAGCCATTTTCTCCAGGGGAACTGATGTTGGTCATCTGGAGCTCAACTGTAATAGTGGGAGATCTCCCGGTGCTACCTGGAGGTTGGCAACCCTAGTCTCTTCTCTTGCTTCTATTCTATTCAACAACTCATGTCTGTCTCTTGACTTCTCTTCTTCTCAACAAGCCCAGAGTTCTGTCCCCAATTCCCTGACCGGACCTCAAGGTGACAGCTTTTCTGGGGCCCTTCCTCAGTCTCATGATGTGGTAGTAGTTTGTGCGCGCACACACACACCCAACAGAACAGGAGGGAGTCAGAGATGTGTGCGCTAGTCCAGAAAAGGGGGGAAAAAACAAGCAGGGTGCGGCAGTTACAAGTCCCGCCTCTTTTCCTGGGCTTGGAAGAACCAATTTTTGTGATTTAGAACTCATGTAAATCCAAGAGATTGTCAGCCCAAGCAGACATCAGGGCGCTCCACTGAATGGGAGGGGGCGAGCCAGCTTCAGTTTAAGTGGGGTGAAGGGGGGAATTTTTCTTTGCCTACTGATTTTGTGGCTGTGGAAAGGGGTGTTGGCTTAGCAAGGATTTTATTTGGCTTTTAGTTAGAGTTTTGAAGGCTGGGTTAGGGAAAACAGCTTTTTTTTTTCTTTTTAAAGTACTCGAAGGTACACATTTATTATTTTCTTATATTCCTAAACACAAACAACTACAATGAACAACATATAGGCCAAGAGACTTATTACAGTTTGTTATTACATCTACACCACCGCTTCATTGTTCTCTAGCATTTGTTAATATTCTCTAGTTCCATTATTATATATTGCTACATACTCCAATATTATTTTTGCCATATCAGCTTAATCTTTAACTCCATTCTCATTGTACCAATCATATAGTCTCTTCCAGGTTTTTTGAAATGTCCATTTCTTTGTACCTCTCATTTCCAAGGTTAGTTTGTCTGTTTCCACCGCTTCTAATAGTTTATTTAGAAAACAGCTTATTTTAGTGTGACACATAAGCATCCTGTTAAGGGCCCCTCATTCCTAACTGGTGTGTGTGTGTGTGTGTAGGTTCATGGAGAGGTGCTGCATGTAGGAAAAGAGCAGCCTTGAACTTGCTAAAGTAACCTGACTGCAGACAGGGGAAATCAGATCTTCCTTCAGAGTTTAGTTACTTGTGAGCCAATTTAACTGTATATGTTGAGGTCATCCACATGTAACAGTTTCCTATTAACAACTTTATTTTCTCTTAAATAAACCATCGGTCTCCATCTGTATTTTATCTGTCCAGTCAGATATCAAGGGGAATAGTGGTTTTTGTTTACCTCACAAATAAGAACAGCCTTGCTCTAGTAGGTTTCCAAATCAGAGACCTTTAGGGAGCGCATAGCTCACATGCTACCAGTCCCAAAGCTTGTGCCCCCCCCCTTTATTTGACTGTGGGTGGTCAGGGTTTAAAGAACCTATAGAAGAGGACAGAGTGGGGGGACTGGGTGTTCTTCAGCCCAGAAGGCACCTGTCTCAGAGCCTTCCCCCCTCTGTCTCTGACCCCATAGCCAGTTCCCTGACCAGCTAAGCTTGCCAGTCCCCAGATCAGGGCGGGGGTTTCCCCAGTTTTTAGGGCTTTGGGAGAATCTTTGTCCCCAAACAGCCACATCCCCACGTGACTGCCCTGATGTGATGACATCACCCAGAAGTGATGTCATCATGCTGGGGACCCTCTGGTTTGAGGGCAAAACTCTATGGTTTTAAGCTGGTTTTACCATAGAGCTTTGCCCTTAAACCAGAGCATCCCCACGCAACATCCCTGGCGCGGTGACATCACTTCTGGGTGATGTCATCGTGTCAGGGACATCCTGGAACACCCCTCAAATCCTCCCCACTGGAGCAACGTGGGGACCTGGCAACCCTATGACCAGCATTCACAGGGGCAGATTTTTCAGGGGCCACATTGTCAGTCTCATGCTGTGGTAGCAGTTTGGCCCCCAGCCAAATTGGAGGTGGTGACTAGAGCTAAAAACGGAAAGAGCAGGTAGGGTTATAAATATTAATCATTTACTTGGAGTGTTTTCAAGAAGTAAGACTCTTTCTCAGGTAGAGAAGACACAGCCGTTCTCAGGAAATCACCACTTCAGAAGAAGTTCTGAAGATGCACAGGGGAGCTCCTCTTGTGCAATAAAGAATGAGGCCACACCCAGGCTCAACTGGGTTCCCCCCCCTGCCCTGGAGGCTAAACAGGGATGTCAGTATCTCCATAAGGTGCTCAGTTTTGTCACCTGAAACTCTTCTGCATGCCCAAATACTTCAGATAATATAATCTTCTGAAGTCCCAGAAAAATATGAAAGGTTCTGGGTTCAGATAGCTTTGTTCTCTTGTTTACTCCCTCTGTGCCCATTCTCGTGGTTCCACCCATCCCTGCCTCCTCAAGTAAGACCAGAATTCTGCCCCTAATTCCTCCACCACTACCCCCCCCATGCTCCCTTTCCAACCAGAACCAACAGGTTGAAATTAAA
>NW_015203515.1:0-3523 GCF_001447785.1 Gekko japonicus | reverse complement strand
GACTACCAGCACAGAGGGACTTGCTCCATTAAGGGATCCAGCATGGCTCCAGTTGACGGCATGGAAGCTGAAAGGAGGGACTTAGAACTCTCAGGCCTATCCAAGGACATTACTGACATCATGTTTCAGGCCAGACGTCCCGCCACGAGGCGTATTTACAACTACACTTGGGCTGCTTTTAGCAGCTGGGCGGCTGCCAAGGGTGTGGACCCCTTAAATCCCTCTACTTGTGACATTATAGATTTCTTGCATGCGGGGTGGAGAAGGGGTCTACGTCCAAATACTTTAAAGAGACAGGTTGCTGCTATTGCAGCAGTTCTGAGTAATAGGGGGAAAGGTAAACTAGCTTCTGACAAGCATGTGAAAAGGTACCTGAGGGGCACCATGCAATTAGCTCCCCCTGTCCAGCACAGATTTCCGGTGTGGAATCTGTCCAGAGTGCTACAGGCGTTGACAAGGCCCCCCTTTGAGCCTCTGTCTTCCATTGAGTTACGACATTTATCTTGGAAGGTAGCCTTTTTGGTGGCTATCACCTCAGCTAGGAGGGTTTCAGAATTAGGGGCTCTCTCGGTGAGAAAGGAACTGTGTGTTTTTCAGGAGAATTCAGTAATTCTTAGGACGGATCCTTCTTTCATTCCGGATCTGCCGGGCAGCCACATGGTCCACTTTTACTACTTTTGTAAAACACTACAGAATTGACCAACAGGCCTCCATTGAGGCAGCCTTTGGGAGGAGAGTCCTCCAACGGGTATTAGATGAGTAACTATTGTCTCTTACCCACCCTGTCCGTTCTTTGATACATAACCAGTCTGGATGCCTTCCCCCACTGTAGGAGAACGAAACATTGGTCTTACCTGAAGGTTTCTTCTCTTCAGTGGGGCGAAGGCATCCAATTATTTTGCCCACCTCTGAGTCATTAAAGGATATTATTTGTGGAATTGTTACTCTGATTACAAAAAAAAAAAAAAACCCAACAAGAAAAATTTGCAGTTTTGGTGCTGATTTCTTACCTGTTGAAGTTTTGAGTAGAGTTAATAAATGTTCTATTGTTTATGATACTAATGGTAGTGTGAACTTTATTGGGCTAGGCTATTTTATGTCTGGAAGGGCGCCCTTGCTCTATCCAAGTAGGCATACACATAAATTTGCATAGCCCTGCCTGAAGCGAAAAGGGGCGTGACCTAACCAGTCTGGATGCCTTCGCCCCACTGAAGAGAAGAAACCTTCAGGTAAGACCAATGTTTCGATTTCAGTACACATCTTGTTGTCTGAACAGAACTAAAATAATAGATTGTTATGCAGGATGCAGGATTCATTTACAGAGTGACTGCCTGTCTTCCACCAGTAAGTCAGGCAGTAGTAGTTCTTTTTAGATAAAACAGAAAAAAACTCTTATCATACAAAAGAACATGTACCTTAACAGGCTTTAAGAGCTGCAGTATACAAAAAATCTATGAAAAGTCAGACCATGCAATGCACAAGGCCTTCACCTTCATGGGCATTCACTGAAACTAGAGACGATACACCAGTTCCACAATAGATTGATAGTTTGGAGGGCGTTGTACTGCCATTTTTAGATGGAGCACTTTTGTTGTTGGAAGATGTCAGTAAGAAACAGCCTGTGAGTACTCTTACAGTGCCTCCCTAAAGAAAGCTGCACCCCTTTTAATCCCATTGAGTTACTTCTCTGCTTAGGGCGGCACTGTGAGATCTGGAGTTGCTTTTAGAAAAACAAGTTGTTGTTGCTAGCTATTCATTTGCTCCAATTACATCCAGCACACAAATTGTGCCCACTCTTGGATTCAGCGGATCTAGCCATGTTGTGCCATGCTACTGTAACCTTCATTGTCCAACTTTCACACCCATATGTACGTAGTAATTGGGAGTACGAGTAATGGGGAATTTTTTTTACATTGTTACAATGTAGTTACAATGTAGATTAGATCAGCCATATCCCACATTAGGGCTTTATCAGTGGTGACTCCACTGGAATAAACTGACAAGTTTATTCAGATTTGTTCTCCTTTAAAAATCGGATTCAGATTTGTTCTTTTTTAGGAGAGCCTGCGTGGCACTGCTGTTTCAAAGGACCATCTGTGGAACGTTCAATTTAGCGCAGGCATTAAGATTGGTTTATTTAAGAAAGATATTTCAATTTAATTGGCTTTAATCTGGTGGACATATTATACATACGGTAAGGAGTCACCTTGGGAGAGATGGTAGCATGGTACAGCCTGATCTCATCAGATCTCAGAAGCTAAGCAGGGCTGGTATTTGGATGGGAGACCACCACAGAAGGCTCTGCAGAGGAAGTCAATGGCAAACCATCTGTGTTTTATACTTGCCTTGCAAGCCCTTTGCTGGGGTCACTGTAAATTGTTTGCAACTTAATGGCACTTAACGTACATACATATGGAGCCACCTTAAGCCACAAGTGAAAGGTAGTATATCAATACTGTTTTTTATGCCTGTTTTTTTACTGGTCTGTTAACATTGTTTTTGTGCTGTTTGTTTAATGATTTTATCGTGTTATATACTGCCTCAGGTATGTCTGTCTGTCTGTCTATCTTTCTCTCTTTCATCTATCTATCTATATCTATCATCTATCATTTATAGATAGATAGATGATCGATAGATAGATAGATGATCGATAGATAGATAGATGATCGATAGATAGATAGATGATCGATAGATAGATAGATGATCGATAGATAGATAGATGATCGATAGATAGATAGATGATCGATAGATAGATAGATGATCGATAGATAGATAGATGATCGATAGATAGATAGATGATCGATAGATAGATAGATGATCGATAGATAGATAGATGATCGATAGATAGATAGATGATCGATAGATAGATAGATGATCGATAGATAGATAGATGATCGATAGATAGATAGATGATCGATAGATAGATAGATGATCGATAGATAGATAGATGATCGATAGATAGATAGATGATCGATAGATAGATAGATGATCGATAGATAGATAGATGATCGATAGATAGATAGATGATCGATAGATAGATAGATGATCGATAGATAGATAGATGATCGATAGATAGATAGATGATCGATAGATAGATAGATGATCGATAGATAGATAGATGATCGATAGATAGATAGATGATCGATAGATAGATAGATGATAGAAAAATAGATAGATAGGTGATAGAAAGATTATCTATGTATGTATCGATACCTATCTATCTATCATCTATCTATCTATCTATCTATAAATGATAGATGATAGATAGATAGGTATCGATACATACATAGATAATCTTTCTATCACCTATCTATCTATTTTTCTATCATCTATCTATCTATCTGTCTTTCTATCATCTATCTATCTATCTATCATCTATCTATCTATCATCTCCATGGAAGAGACAATAGTACTAGGAAAAGTTGAAGGCAGTAGGAAAGGAATACTCAGCACATGATGGATTGACTCAATAAAGAAAGAAATGATAGACACCTTTAGAGGTTGTTAATTCATAGCATTGCCA
>NW_015203514.1:0-3615 GCF_001447785.1 Gekko japonicus | reverse complement strand
CCGGATTAGAGTCCGTGTTCTTAACCACTGAACCAGACTGGCTGTAAGTAGTGGTAGAAGTATATTTCACAGAATATTTCTTTTATCAAAAGAGAGATGGCAAATTAAAGCAAACAATCTAAAGGCATTGTGAGATAAAGCTCATGGAAACCATAGTTCAAGCAGAGTGCCATCCGTGTCCATAATGCCACTTCTCTCGTTAGCAGATAGATATCTAATTTCTGGCAAAATATGTGCTCAAGTGTAATATAGCGCATGAGTTGCACCATTATGTCCAGCGCAGAAATTTTCATCCATTCTCAGGAAAAGTGTGTTTAGAATTTTGCTTTGAGATTCCACAAAGACTGCTTTGAAATGAAAGTCGAATATGGGCAGTCCAAGACATCGTAGTGCCTGAAGCGCAAAGTCAGAATTGTGCAGACACCAGCTATCTTAAAGGACACAAGAGAAGTTCTTCTTCCCAGGCCCCATAGAAACGCGACCTGGCAGGAGAACCTCCACCTTTGCTTTACCCTGTGGGCAATTCGGTCTGCCTCCCTCTCTCACCATCATGAGTGGTACCCAAAATGTGCCACTCGAGGTAGCTGTCTCACTGGGCCTCATGATACGAGAGTCCCAGCTTGTGACATTTCTATGCAAGACTCAGAAGTCTGCTCAAACAGATTTAAGACATTTATCCTGTTATGACTTGTAATCATCAGCCATCAATGCATATGAACAAGTCATGGTGTGCTAGTTGCTGAAACCATGATCATGAGAAGGCGGCCAGTTCACATGACAAGCTGTGCTCCTTTCATCCCAGCCAGTTACAGAGACTCAGGGTGGATTATAATAAACAGACCCAGAGGGATGCACCAGTTCCCTCCTCTTTCTATGCATGCACCTTACTCAAAGTAAGGTCCAGCCCAGACACCCACCCACCCTCACGTAGTCCTCCTCCAAGCCCAGCCCTCCTAATATTGCAGTCTATCCAACACACTAGAACAGTATTCAAACCCCTCTTATCACTTCTCTTCCTAGAGAGCATCCTTCTCCCTGCTCCCTTCCCTTGGGGCAATGCTGTTTATCGCACTTTTATGTCGCTGGCATCATTTTCCAGCTAAAACAGTTTCCTGTTCTTTGACTTAGTAGACCGAAGTAGTAGACCAGTGTGGCTGAGAAAAATGTGAATGTGGAAGACCACTAGAAAGAACAACACTTTATATTCATACTGTTTCTTTTTATAATGAGAGTTGCTGAGTGCTTTACAGATGGCTGCTAAGTCCTAGGAACATAAAACAGGGCATATGACTGATTAAACATATACCTTCCTTTCAAAATGATACTTTCTGGCTTTGATATTTATCGCCAATGCTTTTTTTGTAAAAAAAAAAATGAAATAAAAAGTTTTCACTGAGTCCCACCAATTCCCTCCTCAGGATTTGGGAGAGCCCCCCCCCTCCCAAAAGATGCTGATACTCGGTGAGCACCTCCATCAAAAAATGCCATGTTTATTTCCAATTCTAGGGCAGTTTTATTAAACATCTGGACTGAACTAGGTAGACTGATTAATCCTTCTGGCAAGCAGCCATGCATCTTCCTTTCAACAATGCAGACTAATAGCATTTCAGTTTTAGGGAGCTAAAATGCTTCACATATGTTTTCACTAAGCTTCTAGGATATTGAAACTAGATTCATTCCACATTTCTTAACTTCCCACCATTGCATTCTGCTTACAGTTACATTAAAATCTGTTAACGATTTCAGGAACAAATGCTATATTCTGTAGCACATCTGTTCATAAAGAGATAATATTACTTTTTTCCCAGGGCAGTTGCATGGCTTTGTATCTTTTGAAACATTCATCTAGATTTCTTTCCTCCATGCAATCCCCCCCCCTGCAATCTTTGGGAGCATAACACAAGCTGAGACTTACGGGTGGGTTTCTTGTCATTAATCCTCTGTAGCTTGGCAACCAGAATTGGTAGTGCTGGGCCAGTAATGTACTGATGTAGATTCATTCCCACCAGCGCTTCTCAAGGGGAAAATTTGCACTCTGGAAAACTGTTCCCAGTAGATAGAAATTTCACTGACACATTTAAAACTGGTTGTCAGCAATGGGTAAGCAAAACACAAGTTCTGTGAAGTGTGTGGTTGAATGCAGGCTGCATGTATTTAGCTTTATGTTTGTTTTATTAAGACGGTAAAGGGTGATATCCCTGAAGATTTCCTCAGGGCAGCCAATGAGACTAGCTATCCCATTTGAAAGGTGCATTGCTCGCTTTATGAGGAGAGTCTTACTGTTTTCTTTTTATAACGTCCGTTCTTCTTTGGAAAAGCAATGGATGTTGAGGTCATGTAGCGCGAAAGGCCCGAGAATCTTCCCTTGAAAGCTGGAGGTTGAAATTGAGGGTTCCTTACGATGCTAAAATGTGACTGTTGAGTTTTTGGCCCACCATTAATAGAAAGAACTTGGGAGGTGGCCTCATCCTTTATTCAGACTGCCGCAGACATTTATTTGCCTTGTATCAACCCAGCAGAGCATTCATAAGCCAGATGGTACAGTCCACCTGCAGCTGGTACCACTTTGGAAGGCTCACAGGGAAGGAATGCTAGACTGAAAGTACTCTCTGCAGCAAAATCTCCCTGGACATGGAAGATTGAGGGGGTGGGGTGGGGTGGGGAGAGTGAGACCAAACTAGAACGATTCAGGCTGATCTATGAACTGCCCACCAAAGACTTCCTTAGGCTGAGCTGCTGGAGGGGATCACAGTCAGCTCTCGTAATCAAAGTGGAGAAAACAAATATTGTTGCATTATGAAATTTCTCTGTTTGTCAACATTCTCAGATCTTGAGCATCAATGTGGTTCATATAGCTTCCCAGCTATGGATTATGTTTCTGGCCTCTCTCAGCTGCCATTCAAACATCTGTTTCCCCCTTTTTTACATGTGTTTTGCGCCCTCTAGGACTACTAGAGAGAGCGTGCAGTGCACGAAGTATCCACAGTGTGTTCAAAGATGTAAAAGATGCAAACTGAGAGCATCATACCAGCCTGAATAATACAGAAAAGTGTGCAGGACGTGGTGTAAAAGCAGAGAGCGGGCCCTATGTAAGTTTGGAAGTCCTGTGGTGGTTATGGATTATATATCCACTGCTGGTGGTACTGCCCAATAGTTAAGAAATTCTGGATAAAACTCTCAAAAGTCATCAGAAACATCACAGGTTATCACATTCCTTTCTCTCCGGAACTATACTTACTCTATGAAGAGACTCGGAAACCCCCAAATTGCGGAGGGAGTTGATCTTGGTATTCCTGACTGCAGCAAAGACAGTCATAGCCAACAACTGGAAGGATAAAAAAGTCCCGTCTCTCACTCAATTGTTTGCTAAACTATGGGAATTCTATTCTATGGACAAGTTATCAGACAAGGTGTTGTCCTTTAAAACCAATACCTGTGGTAGTAATTTTCAATTAAAATCGTTTCCATTCTTGGAATATGTCTTTAGCAACGATATCCCTCCAAGTCCAAACTATAACATACCAGGAACATGCTACAATATTCTATATTTTATGTAACTCTGTACAGGAACAAACTGTTTAAAGGACAGCTTGCCGTGTATCTCTTTTTATGTCT
>NW_015203513.1:0-3560 GCF_001447785.1 Gekko japonicus | reverse complement strand
TTTTTTTGCGCAATACTGCTTTAGGATTTAGAATAAGGATTCTAGATCTTGGTTCCAAGCTGAATTCATATGGAAAGTGATACCATGAAAGTCTGGGGTAGAACTTCAGGGATGTACCATTCTGCCATGTACCCTTTAAATCCACTGATAATAATATATAGCTCACATGACCTGTTGGAATGGAGGTGGAAAGAGAGATTATGCAGAATTGTGCAGATGATATAAGAAATTCCTAGACATTCTGTGGAACCTCTCTTTTTCTCTGAGGGTTGCCAGCCCTCAGGGTTTGGCTGTAAAAATCAGTTTTTGGAGGCTCATTCTCAGGTCTTCAGGGCAGCAGAGTGGTATCTAAGAACTGTTAGCTAACTCACACTTTTGATAGCTTTAAGACTGCTCATGGTAACTATACATAAATTGGAGATGTGAGAGAAATTATTTGACATTAACAATTTGGTATAGTTAATTTCTACATTATTTTGTAGTTTTGTGTGTGGTGAATAGTAGGGATGGGCACAGACACGAACCCTAAACCAAAATCCGGGCCGAACATTGCCTTGTTTGGGGCTCGGACGGACTGGCTCAAAGGTCACATGTCTGGAAGCTCGAGTACCCAATCTTTTCTCGCTCAGCTCAGAAATGTTCAGGTATTTTAGCAAGAAAAACCCCATCCCTGCCATTTCATGTGGAAAAGCGGGTGTGGGTGGGATGTTTCAGCTGTCGAGGGACCAGTGCCGGGCACCCGAGGCTGACAGGCATCTCCAATTTCCAATCAGAGAAGTACATTCTCCCTTGGAATGGGAGGGGTCTGTGTATACATTCCCAGGTGGGGCATGACTGTCCTTTGTTTTGCATCGCAGTATCTTGCAGTGCAGTATTCCGTTTGCACACAGAAAAAATCTCGTGTTGGGCCTGAGGTGGGTCAAAATTTACTGGGGTCGCTGGGTGGGTGGGTGGAGAAACCAGCTGGATCTCCTGGCGATGATACCAATTGCCAGACAAAAAACATCCTCCACTTCCCTTTTCTTGACATTTTCCCCCTTTCTGTGTTTCTCCACTGCAATGCCTCGTCACCGCCTGCCTTTTCTCTCTTCCCTACAAGGGGTGGGAAACTGGGCTTGAATTCTTTTGCTTCCACAATGCGTTTTTGGTTTGACTCTGGGATTGCCTGTTTCCTTGGCAAGTCAAGCAGCAGAGTCACCCCACCCCTTCTGTGGGTTCTGCAGGCGGCTGTTTTCTCTGCAGTGGAGTTTGACTTTTCTGCTCATCCCAAAAGGACATCCACTCTCCCCTAGCCAGTTGGCGACCAACCATCCAACCACTCTTGGGGGGAAATTGGTGACTGCCCTTAGCCCTGGCTGTGGGTCTTTTCTTCTTTCTGCACCCTGCCTTCCTGGGTTGGTGAAGTCTCTCAAGTCAGAGTACCTTCCCTCCCCTTCGCCCCGCGGTGACCAAGTCTCAAACCACCTTCTGGGGTGGGGAGATGGCACTGGCAGAGTCCCCTGGGCACAGGCTGTGGGTCTTCTCCCCTTCTACACCCTGCCTCCTTGGGTTGCTGAAGTCCCTCACCTCAGAGTTCCTTCTCTTCCTTCCCTTTGCCCCTCCACCCACTGGCAACATGACAACTGGACAGGGCCAAAGCCCCTGCCCTGCCTGGGGTCTGGAGAACACCCACACAGAGATGGGTGGAGCTCTCTCCCTGGGCCCCACCCTCCACCAGACGCACCATGAACTGATACATGGGGGGGTGGAGGCCAGGATGGGTGGGCCTAGGGAGGAAGCATCCCCCATGGGTGTTCCCCAGGCCCTGGGCAGGGCGGGGTTTTTTTCAACCCTGCCCAGTTGTCCCATTGCCGGTGAGTGGA
Source organism: Gekko japonicus (assembly GCF_001447785.1). Classification (NCBI taxonomy): domain Eukaryota; kingdom Metazoa; phylum Chordata; class Lepidosauria; order Squamata; family Gekkonidae; genus Gekko; species Gekko japonicus. The sequence goes on along the minus strand of NW_015203513.1, from coordinate 1,698 downwards.
GGGTGGGGCCTGGGGAGCGAGTGCCACCCATCCCCCTGCGGGTGTTTCCCAGGCCCCAGCCAGGGGGTTTGGCCCTGCCTGGATATCATATTGCTGATGGGTGGAGGGTGGGGCCTGGGGAGTGATCTCTGCCTGTCTTTGTGTGGGTGTTCCCTGGGCAGGGCAGGGGTTTCTGCCCTGCCCAGTAATCACATTGCCTTCAGGGTGGAGGCTTGGGATCAGGGAGGGAGTCCCCCCGCCCCTGTGCAGGTGTTCCCAGAGCCCTGGGGAGGGTGGGAGATTCGGCCCTTCCCAGTAATCAAATTGCCACCAGTGGGTAGAGGGTGGGCCTGGGAAGAAAGATCCACCTGCCCCTGTGTGGGTATTCCCCTGCCCAGTAGTCACATTGCTGGTAGGTAGAGGGTGAGGCCCAGGAAGAGAGCAGTACCCATCACCGTGTGGGTGTTCCCCGGGCAGGGGAAACACCCTACCTGGTTATTGCTTTGCCATTTAAGAGTGGAGGGTGGGGCATGGGGAGAGTGAGCCACCTATCCCCATGCAGGTGTTCCCCCACAGAGGGTGGGGGGGTTGGCCCTGTCCAGTAACCACATTGTCTGTGAGTGGAGGGTGGGACCCAGGGAGAGAGCACCACCCATTTCTGTGCAGGTGTTCCCTGGGCCCCGAGGAGGGTGGGAGATTCAGCCCTTCCCAGGAATCACATTGCCACCAGTGGGTGGACAGTGGGCCTGGGGAGAGAGAGCCACCTGCCCCATGTGGGTGTTCCCTGGGTGGGGGGGAGCCCTGCCCAGGAATTATCTTGCCAGTGGGTGGAGGGTGGGCCCAGGGAAACAGCGCCACCCATCCCTGTGCGGGTGTTCCCCAGGCTGGGTGGGAGGTTCTGCCCTGGTCGGTGATCCCATTGCCTTTTACGGGTAAATGGGCCCATGGAAAGAGCACCTGCCATCCCTGTCACCTTCCTGGGCAGGGTGGGAGGCTGGGCCCCAACCAGTCTTCATGTCCAAAGGGCTGGGTGGTTGGCCCCAGGAAGACAGAGGGTGGTCCCCGGGGAGGTCCTCTGAGAATTGGGTGCCTGTAGCTGAACCAGTTCTGCTCTGGACTGTCTGAAACTATCACTGGACAAGCCTCCAGAAGCAGTTTCCCAGGGGGCACTGGTCTTCAGGGTCTGCTACTCATACCCTTCAGACCTGACAGAAACCTGACTTGTGAGGCACGTGGAGGGCCACCCCAGGGATGGGCTGTGTGAGTTAGAGGCCTCTAGCTCACCCGGGTCAGTTTTGGTCACTCCCGAACCGGCGGGGGGGGGCATCCCTTTGAAAAGCATTGTCTGTTTTGGGGGCCTGTAGCTCGGTCCCCTGAAGTCCAAGAGGGACCAAACTTGGTGGGCACATTGAGGAGAGTGAGCTGGAACTATGCTGATAATTTGGGCCCCTGGGACCCCCCAGGGGTACTTTCTGCATCCAGACCAGTCCGTGAACTGGTTCGCAAACCAGCCACAGTCAGATTCGAGAACCAGTCCGGAAATGGGGTCGGTTTGGTTCAGTCCAGGGCAAAATTTGTAAAGTGCCCATCCTAGTGAATAGTGTTATCATTTCAAAGCCATATGATTGTAATTATACCATTCATAGATGCTGTATCACACAATTCCTATTGGTGTATGGAAGTACTTCCATTAGTATTGTAACATCTCATGGTCCTGAC
>NW_015203512.1:0-8630 GCF_001447785.1 Gekko japonicus | reverse complement strand
ACCTTGCAACTCACATATTTCCAACACTTTTTACCACACGACTGTAGTCAGGTGAGGCTCTTGAAGGTGCCTGTCAGCTAGCATCCATGCCAGTGCAAGAGTCAAGTAACACATTGCCACACACACAACCTCAACATGAAAAAGGATGCTCATAAAACGTTATGTTCACACTCTAGCACAGGGGTGTCAAACACATGGTCCGTGGCCTGGATCTGGTCCATCCAGGGCTCTTATCCAGCCCGTGAGCAACTGGTCATTAGTTTTATTGCCAAATGACAGAGGCTGGGCATTATGTCCCAGTATACTGTCCCAGTGCTAATGTGAACAGGCCGTGGAAGTGGGGGGGTGGGCATTGGGGAGATACTGTAAAGAAATCCTGTAACAGCGTCAATGTTTTAAGCATGTTTGTATTTTGAGTAAAAAAGAATATCGTTAATTGGGTTTGCCTGTGTGCTTTATAAAGCTTCTATCTCCCACACCCGGCATTACATTTCATGGCACGCGTGGCCCGGCCCAACAAAGTGACATTTATGTCAGATCCGGCTCTCATAACAAATGGGTTCCACACCTCTGTTCTAGCACGTTGCCGTAGTGGCACTAACGTAACATAAGAGAAGCCAGTGCTGGATCAGGCCAATGGCCCATCCAGTCCAACACTCTGTCATGCAGTGGGCCAAAAATACCAGGTGCCATCAGGAGGTCCAGCAGTGGGGCCAGGACACCAGAAGCCCTCACCGTGCGCCCCCCCCCCCAAGCACCAAGAATACAGAGCATCCCTTGCCCCAGACTGAGAGTTCCTATCTATACCTTGTGGCTAATGATGAAAGGCAACCCATGCCCCAGTTCGTCTAGCATCTGAGACAACTTACAAGGCAACAGTATTACGCAAATTAATTTTAGAGCAAGTCTCCTTGGGACGTGAAGGCTGGAACAGCCAGGGGTGAGTCTGCCCATTCATCTCCATAGGACTTGTGCACTACCAAAATCCCCACTAACTTACATCCAGAACAACAGAACCAATTGTTGGGGATCAAGGCTGAGATCAATGTTGTGGCTCCTTACATTGCCCTGACCGCTTCTCTGTAAAAACTAGGGACTGTATCGTAGGGTTGCCAGATCCAGGTCGGAAGAAGAAGAGTTGGTTTTTATACCCGGGCCCTTCACTACCTGAAGGAGTCTCTGAGCATCTTACAATCGCCGTCCCTTCCTCTCCCCACAACAGACACCCTGTAACGTAGGTGGGGCTGAGAGAGCTCTGAGAGATCTTGTGACTGATCCAAGGTCACCCAGTTGGCTTCATGTGGAAGAGTGGGGAATCAAACCCGGTTCTCCGGATTAGAGTCTCCCGCTCTTAACCACTACACCACGCTGGCTCTCACTGGTTGGGACCTTCTGGGAGATTTGGGGGTGGAGCCTGGGGAGGACAGGGACCTCAGTGGGGTACAATGCCACAGAGCCCACCCTCCAAAGCATCCATTTTCTCCAGGAGAACTGATGTCTGTCTTCTGGAGATGAGCTGTAATTCCAGGGGATCTTCAGGTCCCACCTTGAGGTTGGCATCCCTGTATGGTCTGCGGCCCGGAATTACATTGGGATGAGTCTGGCCATCTTCCACGTAGCATCCCTCTAGCCAAGAGAGCCTTCCCCCAACTTAAGTGGCTCCTCCTCTGATGGGGGGGGGGTTATGTTGTGTAGGGTTGCCAATTTCCAGGAGCTCTCTCAGCCCCACCTACCTCACCTGGTGTCTGTTGTGGGGAGGGGAAGGGAAAGGAGTTTGTAAGCTGCTCTGCGGCTCTGAGTAAAGGGTGGGGTATAAATCCAGTCTCCTCCTCCTCCTTCTTCTTCTTGGAAGTTCCCAACCTAGACCTGGCAGAGGAAGGTGGGTGGGGGCAGGGAAGGAGGGCATGTGTGGGGCCTGGGGGTGGGCAGAAGAGAACTTGGGAGATCTGGGAGCTCAGTGCCCTATATTCCATTGTGGGTCAAGAAAACTCATTCTTCCTAAGCATCACTGACAAAAAAGATTAGAGGTCTGTTTCCCATATTGAGTCCTTGGTCTGTGATTGCCAGAGGAGAGGGGAAGATCAGCTGTGGTATGTTGTGGCTAGGGGCCTTGCATGAAGCGGCCTTATGCTGGGGTCAGACTGCTGACTCATCTGGCTCTTTATTGACTCTGGAGTCTCCAGAGTCTCACAGAAAGAAAAGGTCTTTCCCGTCACTTACAACCTGAGAGCCTTAGGGCTCTTGGCCTCCAGGTGGGGCTTGAAGTCCTCTCAGAATCACAACTGATCTCCACCCTACACAGATCAGTTCCCCCTGGAGAAAATAGCTGCTTTGGAGGGTAGACTCTGCTGCATTATAACCTCTGAAGGCCCCTCCAGTCAGTTTGGTGTAGTGATCAAGTGTGTGGACTCTAATCTGGGAGAACCGGGTTTGATTCCCCACTCCTCCACTTGCACCTGGCTGGATGACCTTGGGCAAGCCGTAGCTCTGATAAGAGCTGTTCTTGAAAAACAGCAGTTTCTGTCAGAGCTCTCTCAGCTCCACCTACCTCACAGGGTGTCTGTGGTGGGGAGGGGAAGGGAAAGGAGTTTGTAAGCCGCTCTGAGACTCCGAGTGAAGGGCAGGGTATAAATCCCACCTCCTCCTCCACCTCCTCCTCCTCCTCCTCCTCCTCTTCCTCGTCTTCGTCATCTTCTTCGTCTTCTTCGTCTTCGTCTTCTTCGTCTTCTACGTCTTCTTCGTCTTCTTCGTCTTCGTCGTCTTCGTCGTCTTCGTCGTCTTCTTCGTCTTCTTCTTGTCTCCAAACCCCACCTTCTCCAGGCTCCACCTCCAAGTTTCCAGGAATTTACCGACCTGGAGTTGGCAACTCTTCTTATAAGACACACATCAGGCGGCCTCTGTTTGGCACAAAGTGATTTTTAAAAACTTTTTTGTGAGTATTTTGTGTGTGTCTATGCCTGGAAGTCATGGTTGACTTCTGGCGACCCCTAGAGGGGCTCGGATGTTTCGGAGAGGTGGCTTTTTATTGCCTGCCTCTGCGTCCCGGCCCTGCTATTCCTTGAAGGTCTCCCTTCCAAGTACTTGCCAGGGTCCGCCCTGCTTCGCTTCGGAGATCTGATAAGATCGGGCTTGCCTGGCCTATCCAGGTCAGGGCAGTGATTTTTTAAACTCAATTGTCGGCTGCTCGGGAGCCCAATTCAGATTGGGACCAGTGTTCCCTCTAAGCTGAGTTAGTGTGAGCTAGCTCACAGTTTTTTAGCCTCCAGCTCACAGATTTTTTTCCTTCGCTCCGGAAGGACGGCTCCAGAAACTATCTGATGCAGCGGCCAAATCACTCGCTCACAACTTTAATGCCAGTAGCTCACAAAGTAGAATTTTTGCTCACAAGACTCCACAGCTTAGAGGGAGCGTTGATGGGGACTCCTGCACGAGAGAAGGGGGTTACCTTTTTACCACCATTTTCTGAACCTGAAATGTTCCCTGGGAACTAATATTGGCCTTATTGGGCTGAAATTTTCGGGTTGCCAATCTCCACATGGTGGCTGGAGGTCGCCCGGAGTTACAACCGTTCTCTCCAGACAAGAGAGATCAGTTCCCACAGAGAAAATGGCTGCTTCGGAAGGTGGACTCTGTGGTATTATACTCCACAGATGTCCCTCCCTCCACAAACCCTGCCTTCTCCAGGCTCCACACCCCAAATCTTCAGGAATTTCCCAGCCCAGAAATAAGGGTTGCCAGCTCCCATTTGGGAAATAACTGGAGATTTTTTTTGGGGGGGGGGGTGAAGCCTGAGGTGAGCAGGGTTTGGGGAGGAGAGGGACCTCAATGCCACAGAGTCCACCTTCCAAAATGGCCGTTTTCTCCAGGTGAACTGATCTCCATCACCTGGAGATCCGTTGTAATCCCAGGAGATCTCCAGCCCCCACCGGGAGGTTGGCAACCCGGCCCAGAACAAACAACCCTATTGGTGCCCGATTGGAATAAAAAGGAGAGGGGAAAAAGATGTAAGCTATATATTGTATATTCTTCTTTTTTTCTTAGTGAAACATGCTGTGGAATTCTTATTTTAAGCATATTGGAAGCAGAAAGACATTTCCCCCCGAACAATTGGAGTCCTTCCAGCGCAATTCACATTCTCTTGGACTTCTACAATAAAAATGTTCCACCAGCCGTGTCTGTAGCAGGCTTGAAAGCTTTAGAAATCACGATAAGAGCAGTGCAATCTTCTCAGGGAAAATGACCGCTTATCTTATCTTTCCCACTTATTTAGATAACCGCGACCAAAGCAGAGGAATTTCACTCAGACACCTGGCAGCTGAAATGGAGCAGAGGTTAGGAAGGGCAGACGGGCAGCCTGAAGACATTGCTTGAGTTTCGGTCCTGCTGGGCTTTTTCTACAAAAAGAGCCCTGGCCCGGGGAGATTCTCCCGATAATAAAAACCAAGCACTGTTTTTCAAGGTTTCTGCTCTAGTGTAACAAAGTCTGAGTCTAGTGGCCCCTTTAAGACCGACAAAGCTTTATTCAAGGTGTAAGCTTTTGTGTGCACGCAAACTTCCTCAGATACCACGAAAGCTTATACCTTGAATAAAATTTTGTCGGTCTTAAAGGGGCCACTGGACTCAAACTCCGTTCTGCTGTTTCAGACCAACAGGACTACCCAACCTGAATCTTTCTGCACTCGTGTGATCGTCTACATTCATGTATAGCTGTTAACAGGGATGCCAGCCTCCAGGTGGGACCTGAGGATCCCCCAGAATTACAGCTCATCTCCAGACTACAGAGATCAGCTCCCTTGGAGAGAACGGAGGCTTGGGAGGCTGGACTCCAGTCCAGGGGTTGCCAAACTGTGGCTCGGGAGCTGCATGCAGCTATTTCTCACATGTTGTGTGGCCCCCGGCAGGGTGGCTGAGGAAACTAAATATCATTAGCAAACAACTGATATTTGTTTGGTGCCAGTTTGGTGTAGTGGTTAACAGCACAGACTCTAATCCGGGAGAACCGGGTTTGATTCCCCGCTCCTCCACATGCAGCTGCTGGCGTGACCTTGGGTCACTCACAAGTTCTTTCAGAGCTGTTCTCTCAAGGGCAGTTCTGGAAAGAGCTCTCTCAGCCCCACCTACCTCACAGGGTGTCTGTGGTGGGGAGGGGAAGGGAAAGGAAGATTGTAAGCCGCTCTGAGACTCCGAGTGAAGGGTGGGGTATAAATCCAATCTTCTTCAAATATCATTGGACAAATAAATATCAGGTGGGGCTGAGAGAGCTCTTGACAGACACTGCTCTTTTTTAAGAACAGCTCTTATCAGAACTACCGGCTTGCCCAAGGTCATCCAGCCAGGTGCAAGTGGAGGAGTAAGGAATCAAACCCGGTTCTCCCAGATTAGAGTCCGCGCACTTAACCACGACACCAAACTGTCTCTCTGTGGGGAAGCACATAGCAAACACAGAGGGAAGCATAACTCCATTGGTCTGTGCAAGAACTACACAGTATTGTGTTGTTCTGAATGAATAATTGAAGGATTCCCTATTACAGGCAGCAGAAGGGCTTAGCCCCTTCTTAGCCAGTTTGGTGTAGTGGTTAAGTGTGCGGACTCTAATCCTGGAATACCGGGTTTGATTCCCCACTCCTCCACTTGCAGCTGCTTGATGACCTTGGGCAAGCCATAGTTCTGTCAGAGCTGTCCTTGAAAGGGCAGTTATTGAATGAGCTCTCTCAGCCCCACCTATCTCACAGGGTGTCTGTTATGGGGAACGGAAGGGAAGTTTGTAAGCCGCTCTGAGACTCCGAGTGAAGGGTGGGGTATAAATCCAATCTCCTCCTCCTCCTCCTCCTCCTCTTCTTCTCCTTCTCCTCTCTGAGTGGTATAAATCCAATCTCCTCCTCCTCCTCCTCCTCCTCCTCCTCCTGTCCGAGTGGTATAAATCCAATCTCCTCCTCTTCCTCCTCCTCCTCCTCTCTGAGTGAAGGGTGGGATATAAATCCAATCTCCTCCTCCTCCTCTTCTTCTTCTTCAAATCTCTCCTTCCTGCCCAATGTTTTGATTGTTGTTTTATGGTCTTGTATGGATTTTAGCTCTGGTTTTAATGGTTTCAATGATTTGTTTTTGTTGGCCTTAATGGTTTTTTAAGATGCAGTTTTATCATCTATGTTTTAATCTGTTAGCGGCCTCGGTGGCCCTTATGAGGGCAAAAAGGGAAGGGTAAAAATAAATAAAATAACCTGAAGTTTCGGGCTCGGAAAGAGCAAGAGTCCAGGAGCACCTTAAAGACTCACAGCATCTGTGGCAGGGGATGAGCATTCGTGAGTCACTAGTCACTTCTTCAGATACCTCAGATCATCGTCTGGCTGTCCACACCGGGAGATGCAGAAACACCTCAGCAATACCCAGGGAAAGAGGGGAGGAACGTCTGGCGCTCCCTGCTGTTCCTGAGGTAAAGTTAGGCCCTCCCGGCGTTCTCTTTGGCAGAGTGCCGGGCTTCCCCGCTGGCTGTGCCCACTCCTGGTGTGCCGTCAGGGAGGCATCCAGGCCTTGCCAAAGGCGGAAAGTAAATAAATTAACCTGCCCGCTGACCCTGCGTGAGCCGAGCATCGGAGAGGCCTCGTCTGAGATGCCAGCTCTCGTCCGTCTGTCGCTGGAGCAGGGTCCGCGCGAGGCACCTTCACCCTGAAAACCAAGCAAGATTGAAAAGAGCAATGGCAAAGTACCCAATTAGACTCTGGACTCGTGTGCAAATCGGCCACTGTGCCCGAGCGCCTCTTTCTTCCCCCATACATCCCACCTGCCCCCCTCCGTGTTGCTTAGAAGCTTGATGGTTTTGGTAGACTTCCAGCGGGCTACGCTCAGGCGAATCCCGCAAGGGAAACATGTCTCTCCTCTGCAGACGCTTTCTCCCCACCTGCAGTCTGTCTCTGGTAGGGATACCAGCTTCCAGGTGGGGCCTGGGGATCCCCAGGAAATACAGCTCATCTCCGCACTACAGAGTTCCGTTCTCCTGGGGCACACGGATGCTTTGGAGGGTGGGCTCTATGGCCTTGTCCCCCACTGAGGCCCCTGCCCTTCCCCAAATCTCTAGTTTTCCAAACTGCTACTGGCACCACCACCCCATCCCCCGTCAGTGTCCAGGGTGCACCTGGCAACCATAGACTGTCTGGGCAGACCATCTCCTTCACTGAGAGGTTTTAGGACCAAGAATGGGATGCCTGGTTCTGGATCTCTTCTCATTCCAGTGATGCATCCATATGTGTCCCAATCTGCCAATCTCTGCAGACAGGAGCATGAACTGCCCACACACACGTCTGTGTGAGAAGAGGAAGAAGAAGAAGAGGAGGAGGAGGAGGAAGAAGAACAGGAGGAGGAAGAAGAACAGGAGGAGAAGGAGGAGGAGGAGGAAGAAGAGGAGGAGGAGGAGGAAGAAGAACAGGAGGAGAAGGAGGAGGAGGAAGAAGAAGAGGAGGAGGAGGAGGAAGAAGAAGAGGAGGCTGGACATCTGCAAGTTCAACCTGTCCGTTAAAAGCTTTTTCATCATCCATGGGTGGACGGTAAGTAGGCTGAGATTGGATGTAGCTCTGGGTCATTCTTAGCTTAAGAGGAACGGCTTGATTAAGAGAGAAGAAGAAGAAGAAGAGTCTCAGAGCGGCTTACAAACTCCTTTCCCTTCCCCTCCCCACAACAGACACCCTGTGAGGTAGGTGGGGCTGAGAGAGCTCTCTCGAGAACTGCTCCTGAGAGAACAGCTATGAGAGAGCTTGTGACTGACCCAAAGCCACACCAGCAGCTGCATGTGGAGGAGTGGGGAATCAAACCTGGTTCTCTCAGATTAGAGTCTGAACCACTACACCAAACCTGTGTATTTGTGTGGTGGTGGGACACGTTCCATAAAGAGAGTAAGTTCGGAAGAAGTCTCGAGTTCAACACACTGGGGAAATACTAGTTTGGACTCGGAGTGTGAATGAATGCAAGTTTAAAAATCGGGACAAACGAGTGACAGAAACGACAGTGCAGCAGTGGCCCTCACTTCGGCTCATGCAGGCTCCCGGGGAAAGCTGACCTCAGGTTACACAGGCAGGCAGTATTGTGCTTCAGGGTATTTTGTAAAGGCTTCAAATCAATCCTGTGGGGAAAGCTGGAAAAACAACACAGAAAATACTGGGATACAAGGGAATATCAATGACATCATCTGGATTCTCTGTGTGTCAATTATTTCCATTCCAAGCTGAATAGCTGGTGTGAAAGCTTGGTGGGGGGGTCTTTGGAAGATTCTGTCTATACTTAGTGGCTCAAGGGTGAAGCTGTTAAGTATGGAACTCAATGCCGTCTCGTCATCAAACAGTGAATCAGCTTTATTGAAGTAAACAGGAACAGTAATAGAACACACACACACAACAGTGGAGCAAAAGCTCCCTTTTAACTATCCCGGGCTGATGTAGCCACGCCCTGGAATAGTTAAGGACCAATGGCATTACAAGGATGTAGCCACGCCCTGGAATAGTTAAGGACCAATGGCATTACAAGGATAACACCCAATCAGATTCATTCCCTCCTGAACACTTCTCTGCCTTCTGATTGGTTACATTCATACAACAGCCAATAGGATTCTTCCATCTTACAATCCTTGTCCTGGCCTTAAGCTT
>NW_015203511.1:0-3858 GCF_001447785.1 Gekko japonicus | reverse complement strand
GTCATCATGGTCGAGGAAGGGAATCAACTACCAAATCAGCCGAAGCTGGAAAGAGTGGTTTTTTACTGATTTCCTAGGAACCATAGCTTGCATCTGTGATGCCAACAGTTACACACAAGGCCTTTTCATCCTCATTTGATGCTACAGCTTGTGTGAGTAGGGCCACCGGGAAGCAGATGGCTCCCTGACCCCATCATGGATCCGCCATGAGCTTGGCTGCTTTCTGTGATGAATTCTGGAAACTGTTTTGGCAACAGAGCAGTTCATGGTAGCTGCTTTGTTATTCCACCATGTTTGTTCTGTTCAGAAAGTACTTTCTTTAAACAGAAGTTTCTTTGTGCATAGTAATTATCTAAATCTGAGCAGACACGAGCTAGTCAATTAAAGCTGGCTACATGTCAGTGTTGGTGCTTGCATGCAGGTGAGCCAGTTTGTATTCCAAGGTAGGCGAATAGCTGTGCTCAGAATCCAAGGAACTACTTAGAAACTTCCAGAAACAAAATAATTACTAAGCCAGTTGCTGCTGCCAGTCTTACAGGGAACCGCCCCAATCCAGATGCCTCCAGAGGTTGTCTGTATGAGCGACCAATGCCGTCTCCATCCCGTGTCCCAGGCAGAAGCCAGACTGGAAGACATCTAATATGGAAGTGTCGTCCATAAAGCCCTGCAACTGTATCGCCACCGCCCTCTCAATTAATTTGCCCAAATAGGGCAAATTGGAAATTGGCCGATAGTTAGCCAATTCGGCCACATACAGAGATTTTTTTTCAGGAGAGGGTGGACCATCACTTCCTTGAGTGCCCTAGGGAACTGCCCCTCAGAGAGGGACTTGTTGATAATTTCCCTTAGGACACCTCGGAACCCTTCATGGCCAGTTTTAATAAACCAGGAAGGGCACCAATCAAGGCTGCACATGGTTGGGCATACAGTTGCGAGCACTCTGTCAACTTCCTCCAGGCTGAGCAGGCTGAAATGATCTAAAACCGCAATTGAAGATGTGCAAGGGGTCTTGAGTTCGCTCACTGTTTCAACTGTGGTGGAGAGTTTGCAGCGGAGTGCCAAAACTTTATCCGTGAAATAGCTCACAAATGCCTCGCAGCCAATGTCCAATTATAGTTAGCTAATTCGGCCAGATACAGAGATGGTTTTTTCAGGAGAGGGTGGACCATCACTTCCTTGAGTGCCCTAGGGAACAGCCCCTCAGAGAGGGACTTGTTGATAATTTACCTCCAGTCTGAGCAGGCTGAAATTATCTAAAACCACAATTGAAGATGTGCAAGGGGTCTTGCGTTCACTCATTGTTTCAACTGTGGTGGAGAGGTTGCAGCAGAGCGCCAAAACTTTATCCGCGAAATAGCTCGCAAATGCCTCGCAGCCAATGTCCAATTTCCTAGCATCTGGTCTGCCCTGTGGCAGAGTTGTTATAGACCGAATTGCTCTAAACAATTGGGCTGGGCGTGAGCTTGCAGACGCAATCGTAGCCACATAGAACACCCTCTTAGCGGCTTTGACTGTCATCTCATAGGATCTCATAAACATCCTATAAGATGCTCTTGTAGCTTCATCCCGAGCGTGACACCACCATCTCTCTAGCTGTCTCAGCTCTCGCTTCATAAGCCACAACTCCTGGGTAAACCAGGGAGCAAGCCTAGAGCGAGAGCGCAGAGGGCACCAGGGAGCGATCTCACTGATGGCTGCAGAGAGCCGACTATGCCAGTTCTCCACAAGCTCATCCAACGAGCCGCCAGGGGGCATCAGATCCCACAGAGCCATCCGCAGCTGCACTGGGTCCATCTGGCTCTGCGGGTGAACTAAAATATGCTCGCCACCTAAACAGGGTCAGGGCGGAACATTCAAATGGGCCCTCAGAGCATGGTGGTCTGACCATGGGACTGCTTCAGCAGTGACCCAGTCCACTGTTACCCCCGCCGTGAAGATCAAATCGAGCGTGTGCCCAGTTCGGTGACCGCCAGCATCTGCTGCCTACTACCTTGTCCTCGATGGCAGTTTGGCAGTTGTGTTGTCCTTGCCTACAATCCACCTTGGTTTTCACCATCCTGAATAACATGGTACCATCCAACTGGCCACTACACAACTCACCCTCAATTTCAGATCATTTATGAACAAATAAAATGGTGCTGGTCCCAGTACCAGTCCTTGTGGCTCCCAACAGCTTCCTTCATGGCAAGAACCACACATTTATTTCTACTATCTACTTCCTATCATTTCACCAAATTATAATTCAAATTATATATATAGATAGATAAAGATATAACCATCAATGTCTAAATAGTATTAGAAATATTAGGCCTGAAATTAGATTGCAAGCTGGAATTGGTCATGGTCAGTGTTCCCTCTAAACTGAGTTAGTGTGAGCTAGCTTACAGTTTTTTAGCCTCTGGCTCACACATTTTTGCCTTAGCTCAGGAAAGATGGCTCCAGAGCAAACGGATTTATGCAGTAGTCAAACCACTTGCTCACAACTTTAATGCCAGTAGCTCACAAAGTAGAATTTTTGCTCATAAGACTCCACAGCTTAGGGGGAGCATTGGTCATGGTATATTGCATTTTTGTGTAGATCAAAAAAAATTCAAGGAGAACAGCTCAAAGATAGGCTAGGGGTTAAAAGAATAAAACTGAGGTTTGAAAAACTACCCCAAAATTAAGAAAATGTACACAAACGTGATACTTTAGCCAAAGATGAAGCTGAATAAAGGTAAGACAAAACAGAATTCAGGAATCATTTTGGGTTCCCATAGTACAATACCATCAGCAGTTACACCCTTCTGTTGAATTGAGTGGGCTTAGAAGAGTGTAACCCTGCTTCGTATGACAATGTAGAGCAGTGATGCTGGACAACATCACTGGGATGGCACTGAACATGAAAACAGTAAAGAGAACAACAATAGCAGATAGGGGAAGTGGGAGAAGTGACACCCATCAAATGCAAAGGAAGGAAATGGATGCAGGTAATGTGGGGAGGGGAAGGGAGAAAGGGGTCCACTAGCAGCTGAGTAATGGAGGCAGTGAAATGGGATAAGGAAATGGAGAAACCAGCAACAGGGAAAATGGAGGGTATGAGGAAACAAGAACAAAGGGAACAACATGTAGGAACAACATCCTTGATGTTCTTCCTACATAATCTTCAGGGTCCCCTGCTGGCGCAGAGATTTTAACATGCTGCAGTACTTCTAAAATCTCTCCCGTTCCCCATATAATCATTGCTAGATTATATTCTATTGACTAAACTGTGAATAAAGTAGTTCAACATGATGTATAGCCACATAATTCTGCAGTAAGATGTTCATGTACCACTGTAGATGGAAGGTACCCAGAGTTGGCTTTGGCATGGCACAGAGAACACACTGAACCTTATTATACTTATCACAGCACATATATCCATCTCAATAAAGAATAAAGGGGCTAGAAATATATGACTCTGAAATGGATTGGCCATCAGGAGTTTATTTTTTCTAGTTTTTGCTGTTGCATTTATTTAATCAGTACTCACTCTATACACCTACATTGTTGCCTCACTTTTGTATAATGTATTTTGCCGTGCAGCTCTATGGCCAATAGCTTTTCTGTTCAAATTACTTTTCTCATATTTCACTACAGCCAAGTCAACAGGCAATACAGTTTCATGCAGCCTGGCAAGTTACTTACTCAACAGACCACTTCAAAGTGGCTCCAAACATAAGAAGTTGGATTCAGCTTCACCTTTGCTGGAAGGCCACCTTTTCTATGTATCCATCCTTTATCACTCTCTTGGGTTGTCATTTAACTCAGATTTAACTATATATTTAGGGAGCAACGAAGTATCTTGTGCACATGCAAGATCTTTTCTGAAACTACAGA
>NW_015203510.1:0-3819 GCF_001447785.1 Gekko japonicus | reverse complement strand
ATGAAGTAAAAATCCATTCTGAAGTTTGTAAAACTCTTAAACAGAACACAGATTATGTTAGGCAAATTAAAGTAGATTAGATACTGCAAAACAGAATACTAAGGATATCTTCAGTATTACTGGGACACAAAAGTTCAGTATGGCTATTCTATTTTTGGAAATATGATCTCCAGTTGCAAGCTGGATCTATGCACAGAACCTGCCAAAACCAAATTTCTATCACTGCTGTTAGGTGGCACAAATTCCATTACGTACGTTAACTCTACTCAATTTGATTATTTTTCTAATGCACCAACAAAAATTCCTTGAGCTAACAGAAAGTGACAAAGCGTAGCTCTGGAATTGCCAGAAAGATTATGGTAAGAACTTATGGTTGCCAACCTTCAGGTGGGGGCTGGAGATCTCCCATTTTCACAACTGATCTCTAGACTAAATATATCAGTTTCCTGGGGGAAAGGGCTGCTTTGGAGGGTAGATACTCTGCATTGCACCTTGCTGAGGTCCCTCCCCGCCCCAAACCCCACCCTCTCCGGGCTCCCCTTCCAAATTTCCAGGTATTTGCCAACTCAGAGCTGGCAACCCTATTTGGAACCCAGTTATTATTTCTCAGCCCCTTTTAGTTAATTTTCCCTGTTTACTTACAGCATGAATGTTCTTGTTGTTATAACCATATGTCACTGCAGTTGCTGGAACCCACCAGGGCTGAAAAACAAGTTATAAATCCTGAAGTGTCTTCAGCACTTATCTCAAGTCTTATTCGCACACGCATGCTACCAGTGTGTATTGTCATTAAACACCTTTATTTTTCCCCTCTTAGATGAGGGGTTGTCTTTTTTTTAGGTAGCCTCTTTCTGTCTGTCTGTATGTATGTATGTATGTATGTCTTTCTGTCTGTCTGTCTGTCTACCTCTGTCTAGGTGAGTTCTGGGATTCGATATGGTTTGGAAACTACCTTCACTCTTCTGTCTTACCCTGGTGTTCTTTTGCCTTTCTCTTTGCCTTGAGCTGTCATTTGTTTCCTTGCTCCTCCTAGTATGAACTGACTGTTCTCCTGCCCATCAAAAAAGTTAGAAGAAGAGTTGGATTTATACCCCACTCTTCACTTGGAGTCTCAGAGTGTCTTACAATCTTCTTCCCTTACTCTGCCCACAACAGACACCCTGTGAGGTAGGTGGGACTGAGAGAGCTCTGAGAGAATTGTTCTTGAGAGAACAGCTCTGAGAGAACTGTGACTGACCCAAGGTCACCCAGCTGGCTGCACATGGCGGAGTGGGGAATCAAACCCGATTTTCCAGATTAGAGTCTGCCGCTCTTAACCACTACACCAAACTGGCTCTAAACTGACTCCTTTCAGAATTAATCTGCTGGCTTCATCTCCCAAGACTATGGTCACTACAGTAGGCCCTCTTTTATCTAGTAAACACCTCACCATTTATCAGTGGCAAGTTGTGTGGTACAGTTGCCAACCTCCAGGTGGTAGCTGGAGATCTCCTGGGATTACAACAAACATCCAGGTGACAGAGATCAGTTCACCTGGAGAAAATGCCCACTTTGGAATGCCCACGATGACTCTACCCCATTAAAGTTCTGCTCCTTCCCAAATTCCACCCTCCTCAAGTTCCACCCCTCAATCTCCAGGCATTTCCCAACCCAGAGCTGGCAACCAGTGTTCTCTCTAAGCTGAGTTAGTGTGAGCTAGCTCACAGCCTCTGGCTCACACATTTTTGTTTTAGCTCAGGAAGGATGGCTCCAGAGCAAACTAATTTATGCAGTAGCCAAATCACTCACTCACAACTGTAATGCCAGTAGCTCACAATGTAGAATTTTTGCTCACAAGTCTCCACAGCTTAGAGGGAGCATTGCTGGCAACCATACAGGCTGCTTTAAAACAAGACAGCACCTGTTGAGACAAAAATAACTCTATGGGGAAAATTTTGATCAAGTTTTTAGAGGACTCATCTCTTTCAGGGGTACATATGGTTTTCAACACATATACACTGAAGCTCAACCAGGGAAACCCCCTACTCACTGGCTGACCTCCTTTACTGTTTTTACCAAAACTTTTATTCTATACATACTTTATTTTAAATGCTGCTTTTAATGTTGACACATTTTTATGTTTGACGCATTGGAAACCCTATTCGGGTGGGAAGTCGGCACAGAAATGTTTTAAACCATCATTTTAATTCTAAATCCACTGTTATGAGGTTAGGAGGGTGAAAGTCTGCATAGCACTGTAGGAGCATCCGTATAACTGAGCACGTTGAGTCATTTCAGAATCCCATTAATGGAATTTCATGGAGACTTGGGAGTGTTATGTGTGTTGAAGACTGTCTTTGAGTGAGAAGAGAGGTTTTGGCTACTAATTTTCAGGGAATTGTTAAAGTAGCCATTGCTTCTGACTATTTCCTAGGTATCCTTCCAGTACGAGCCATCTGCTGACATTTTTACATTTTGCTACAAGAATTTGTCACACCTGTCTGTGCGGTGAGAGCTCATCTTCCAACCATGGAAGGTTGTTTAGAATCCTATTGTCTTCCTTTCATGTGTTTTGCTTCTATCACTGTGTCTAGCTTTTCAACTCTGCCTTCTGGTCTCCATGTTTTGTTTTGTTTTTCCTGAAGCTGCTTTCACAATTATCCATGTCAAGTACACATCTACATCTGGCATTTCAAATTCCATATGTATCTCACAGTATTTCCCCAAGTAATACAGTTCATTGCAGTGGTAACCAGCATAGATTGCCTAAATTAATACTAGCATATAGTTAGTCCTAAACCCTTTGATTGCAGTAGTTATCCTAATTACATAGAGGACCAGACGACATAAATTTCTTAAATGTAGGCTTCTTTGTAGTATGTGTGGGAGCTTGCAAAATCACCTCTCTTGCTTCTTCCACCAGCAGTGCTTCCACTGGTGCAACAGACTACACTGCCATAAAAGGTACAGAGAGATTATGATAGCTTCATCTAGTTTCTCACTGCATCTATTTGCATGGTTTTTGTACACATGAGTCTCCCAGCATCTCTCTTTCAACTTTACAGGGGGCTGTTCAGGAAAGGAGCATCTGCAACAGCACCTTCTGCTGTCAGTGCATAGGATTAAATCCAATGATTTTATTTCAAATTATTTGTAAATCAGTTTATAGTAGGGCTGCCAGCCTCCAGGTGAGACCTGAGGATCCTCTGGAATTACAGTTTATCTCCAGACTACAGAGATCAGTTCCCCTGGAGAAAATTGATGTTTCCCCCAGGCTCCATCCCCAAATCTTGAGGAGTTTCCCAGCCTGGATATGGCAACCCAACCCCCCAGTGGTTGCCCGGCAGGGTCTCGCAACCCTAGTTTATGACTTTAGAAACATGCCTGGTTTCTGGGGAAAAAAAATTAAACCTCTGTTTGTTATAAACTCCCTTCTGATTGCTAGGGTGGGTGAATTAAAGCATATATTTATGTATTTATGCTATTTATAATTTGCCTTTCTCACTGGGACTCAAGGCAGATTACACAGAGTGAGTCAATACAATCAACAGGATAGGGCATTCAATAAACAATGCAATAGAATAATTATTGTAGAGGTCTGGAACCAACCGGAAATCTAAAATGCAGAAGTGAAGTAAGGCATAAGTATTAACAGAAATCAAATGATGGGAAAATAGTAGGATCCTACTTACAGAGTAGTATAGACCACTGTCCGTAATCATTTATCCAAGTATCTTCATGATCCATTTTGTACAATACAAACCTAAATCAGGAAATTTCAGGCAAACAAGAAACTTCAAGCTGGATTACTTTGGTATCCAAAGATCTGTTCAGCAACAG
>NW_015203509.1:0-4095 GCF_001447785.1 Gekko japonicus | reverse complement strand
GGCGAGGAGGGCCGCCCGTGTTGCATCTCGGATCCCCCCCAGGATCCTGGCTGCCTATTGTTCTGGTGACTAAGCTAGGTCAGTTTCTCTGGCGCAATTCACTCTCAGTACATAACAACTACATTTGCCAATCTCATTGGTGCCAATGAGCACCACTGACCACTGACTCCTCCTCTTCCAGACTAGCAATCAGTCTATCTAGAGATTGTGTGTAATGTCTGCAACCTTTGCACCAGGCAGGCAAGTCACCTTGCGGTGAAAGCGGCCAACACAGATCCCTTGATGCTCACCTGGCACTTGCCTTGCAACGGCTAAGGAGGCCATTTCCTTTTGTCCAGGGTTTCCACTGAGGGCTTCCAGCATTTTAAGCTGTTGTTAGGATGTCCTTCTAGACTGAGGACAGTTGTTTGAATATCCTTTCAGGCTGCTGGATGCTTTATGATGTTGGCAAGCCCTTGGCTTAATATTGATGGTTTTTATGCTGTTGCTTTTATAGTTGTTGATTCCTGTTTTACTTTGTGAGACTCATCAAGCTGTTTCCTGGAGAGGGGCAGAGACTTTTCAAAAGTACCTAGAAACAAACTATGCAATTGGTCCCTATTGTGTGAGGATATCATTCCTGTACATCCATTCCCTTCCTGCCTTCTCAGGAAGGTGCTTCTCCACTAAAGTTCAGTTCAACTTTTCTGAACTGCACCCCCCCCCTTCAGAGTCCAGGGACACACCAAACACTTCACACAAACATGTTTTCTCCAGCCGTCCACCTGCGCAAGGAACCGTGACGAGAGTCCAGGGTGTTGCCGCAGTGGTTATTCCCTTCGTAATTATCAAAATGGTGGTGATTTCTTCTCCTTCTGGCCTGAGCCCAGGGGAATTCCTCTCTCACCGGGATCACCTCTGAATCCAATAACAAAAACACGAGACCCAAGAGCAACAAAGTTTCTTGAAACCAGTCCGAAGTGGCTGGTGCATAAATAAGCCCTCTGGCACCCTGGAGAGCTCGGCCCGAGGGCTACGCTGGAGTGAAGCCCACCCACCTGTCTGCCCCCTTCCTCTCTGTGGCCTTCCTGTAGATGCAGTCCAGCAGCCTCATTTCTGCAAAGCACCTTTGGCTGCTGCTCCTAGGTAGCTGGGGGAGGGGGTCACCGGGGTGGGCTAGGATGGCGCGGCTGCTTGTCTTTCTGCTGGTCTGGCTGCTGCTGCCTGCCTCCACCTGTGGGGTGCTGAGGCCCAAATGCCCCTTGAATCTGATCAGAGATGAAAACAGGCCCTCTAATTATTACAGGCCAGGAGACCATCGGGCTCTTTTCGGAAACTACCGTCCGGTTTCAACCGACCATCTTTTCGGAGCCTCCCTACACCAGACTTCATAGGTAAGTCTCACCCCCCCCCCAAAAAAAATCTCTGCTCTCAGGGGCCCTCCTTCTCCTTGTCTACTAAGGACAATTCCCCTCTTCTAGTGCTGGTTCCCGGTCAAACACTCTCCCTAGTTTTTCCCCTGTTTTGCATTTTTAGGGAAAATTCACTTTCACCCCCTACATATAGCAACTTTGTCAGTAGTAGTTTAAGTCCAAAGAACCTTCCCCCCTGCTTTGAAGCCATGACAGCAAACACATGCTGGGGCTAAGGAGATCCTTCCTGGCTACACACAACCTGCCACACAAAGGACTGCACCCGCCCTCCTGCCCTCTGCACAACAGCTGGTTCAGATGGGAACTGTTGTTTTGGTTCCTCACTTTGGGAACTTTCTCAGGACAGGCTGATGCCGTTCAAATGAGTTTGGCACAGCCTGGGCAGAGAAACTGCCTGGAACAATGGAAACATAAGAACGTCAGAAGAGCCCTGCTGGATCAGACCAGAGAGGGTGTATTTAGTCAAGCATGCTGTCTGACGCAGTGGCCAAACCTTACTCTGGAGATCCAACAGCAAGGCATAGACCTTCCCCTGATGTTGCCTCCTGGCTCTGGGATTCAGAGGTTTAGTGCCTGTGAACATGGAGGTCCCCTTTAGTTACCATGGCTAGGAGCCACTGATAGACCTCTCCCCCATGACTCTGCCTAAAGAGGTCTGTGCCAGTGGCCATCACTACCTCCTCTGAAAGCAAATTCTACATATTGACCATTTTAATGTGGGAAGGGGGAATGCGCATCCTGCCCAGGCAGTCCTTTGCGGTGCAAGTTTGTAGGGCGCTTAAACTATGGGACGCTGGAGGAGGTGATCAGCTTTAGCTTCCCGAGCCCACATAAGAACATCAGAAGAGCCCTGCTGGATCAGACCAGTGAGGGTCCATCTAGTCCAGCATCCCGTCTCATACGGTGGCCAGCCAGTTCCTCTTGAGGGCCAACAATAGGGCATGGAGGCCAAGGCCTTCCCCTGATCTTGCCTTCTGGCTCTGAGATTCAGAGGCTTAGAGCCTCTCTGAATGTCGAGGTTCCCCTCAGTAGCCCCTGATGGTCCTATCCAGTGTTCCCTCTAAGCTGAGTTAGTGTGAGCTAGCTCACAGTCATTTAGCCTCCAGCTCACACATTTTTGTCTTAGCTCAGGAAGGATTGGTCCAGAGCAAACTAATTTATGCAGGAGCCCAATCGTTCGCTCACAACTTTAATGCCGGTAGCTCAGAAAGTAGCATTTTTGCTCACGGGACTCCAGAGCTTAGAGGGAGCATTGGTCCTATCCTCCATGAATCTATCTAATCCCTTATTGATTCTGAAATAGCCTCCCCCAAAAGTATCAAAACTAGATCCCGGAGAACTTCCGGTACGGCGTGACGAGCGGGCGTGCTTCGGAGCGCTCCAAAGCCGCCCGCTCCCTCTCAGCTTTTTTTTGGTGCTTCCTGGGACGACTGGGGGCACTGCCCAACCTCCTGAGGGGAGGTAGGGTGGCAGGGGGCTTGATTTGACCACTCGTGCATATGGCAAATGCATGGGTGCTATCGTATCTGCCCCAAAGCAGGAACGGAGAAGGGAAGCAGACATGGACGCCTTGTTCTGCTCTAGTTATGGCCAGCCGTTTTTTAAAAATATGTGGACATACAAGCAGTAACGCAAAGTGAGTACGAGTCTATTAGAAGTTATAGAAGAGACACTTTTCTTAAACCCCAGAGTAGATGCCCAGAATATAGAGAAACGGCCAACCCCCCCCCCAAAAAAAAAACGATGGGTCAAGTGTCAAACTAAATGTTTGTCATTGGGGGGAAAATCTTTGTTGGTGAGGAATTACATGGTTTCTGCAGAAGGGTTAAGTTTTTATTGTAATTTAACTGGATTCTTTCGAGTGGAAGATAAGTTGCGTAGTTGAGCAAGAAAATGGCATTTGCAGAGGAAAATGAGGGGGAGGAGATTAATGAAGATGTAGAAGTTGGAGAACTTACGGTGGAACGGTTGCGGAAGATAGTGGAGGAAGGGATGCGTAAAGGGATTGAGCAAGCTTGGAAGAACATATTTGGAAAATCACAGAACTTGCATTTGGATATTGAACAATATGGACAGAACATTGAGGAAGAACAGGAGAGGCACCAGGAAAAGATTTTAACCGAGGCTTTACCTCCAGCAATGTCAAATGTACAAAATAACTATAAGCAAAATAACTGTAAGCAAAGCACTATCCAAAAGGACCTGACAAAATGGTACTACTTAAAGAAAGAGAGGACAAAGAAAGAATTGAAAAAAGGAGCAAAATGGACAAAAGGAGAAAAAAGTGGCATGATGAGATTTAACAACACCTACAAGTTTGTGAAAATAACTTGGCTGAAAATGAGTGGGGAGAGGGTAGAAAAAGATTAATGTACATACAAACAATATAGACATCTGGAAATGATTGCCAAAAAGAAAAGACTATTGATTTCAAGGGAAAAAATCAAGTTATATGTCAAGTTATTTGAATTATTGCATTTTAGGGGGGGAAATCAAGTTATATGACTAAAGGATGAAATGTCTTTGGAAATCTAGGTTTGGTCAAGTTATATGTTAAGTTATATGAATTATTGTTTTTTAGGGCGGGAAATCAAGCTATGTGACTAAAGGATGAAATGTTTTTGAAATTCTAGGTTTTGTTTAAAGGGAAAATTGGGGTCACAATAGCATATTTGTTAGAAGA
>NW_015203508.1:0-4218 GCF_001447785.1 Gekko japonicus | reverse complement strand
CTGTCTGTAGCAGTAGAAAAGAACAAGGGCCCAGGAGCACCCTAAAGACTGACAAAATATGTGGCAGGGGAGGAGCTTTCCTGAGTCACGGCTCACTAGGGTCGCCAGCCTCCAGGTGGCAGCTGGAGATCTTCCACCATTGCAGTTGATCTCCAGGTGACAGAGATCAGTTCGCCTGGAGGAAATGGCAACTTTGGAAGGTGGACTCTAGGGCATTATGCCCCCAAACCCTGCCCTCCTCAGGCTCCACCCCCAGGTATTTCTCAACCCAGAGCTGGCAACCCGACCACTCCTTCAGATGGAAATAGATCAAGGTGGGTAGCCATGTTAGTCTGTCTGTAGCAGGAGAAAAGAGCAAGAGTCCAGCCTGAAGAAATGAGCAGTGACTCACAAAAACTCATCCCTTCCTAGGTTTGCCAACCCCCCGTTGGGGCCTGGAGATCTCCTGCTATTACAATTGATCTCCAGGCAACAGAGATCAGTTCCCCTGGAGAAAATGGCTCCTTTGGAGGGTGGGCTCTACGGCGTTGTACTCTGCTAAAGTCCCTCCCCTCTCCAAACCCCACTCTGCCCAGGCTCCACCTCTAAAATCTCCAGATATTTTTTCACTCAGAGCCAGTAACCCTGCCTGCAACCAGCATTTGCTAGTGCAGATAATGAAAACCCTATGTCATTGAAAGAAACCTTCCAGAATGTTAGAGGACAGATGTTGGGAGCACTGTGAATAAACCCCTTTGTGTAGGATGCATGCATGAGCCCCTTCTTAAGCATTTTCCTTCTCAACCCCCCCCCCCAGTATTTTTTAAAAGGTACATGGGCAGGCAAGAAAAACAATACCTATGGTTCGTTTTATTTACAGAGGTGGTTAAAAAGGATCTGAAATCCCAATCCTTGATTAAGCATGAAACATTATTATTTATTGGATGTATTTATCGCCCCATCCTGGCTCGTGCTGGGCCCTAGGCAATGTGCGAAACACAATGCCATACAATACAAAGTTCAGAATATTAGAGCTTACACACAACATTTGTAAAAATCTCAATGTAGATAAAAGATCCAAGATGGCGATTTCCCTATATTAGTATGGATCCCAAATCTGGACTACCAGTCCCTTTATCTTCTTGGCGGGGGATGGGAACTCAGAATATGGAGGGGCAGGGGTCGTTTCCTGCAGGAGCGCACAGGAGCGGAGCTCCGGCAGTAAAGAGCCCAGGGGGCGGGCACATGCAACAAGCCCCACCCCCTGCTCCCAGCAGCCCTCTGTCAGAGCAAGAAGCAGCCAGGTAAGCTGCAGAGCCCCCTCCTGCCCCCCTGGTCCAAAACAGTCCAGTGGCACCTTTAAGACCGAGTTTTATTCAGGTACAAGCTCTCTCTCCTCTGTGAGGACAGATCTGCACATTCCCCCTCCCCAATAGCTATAAGATCCTGCAGGGCCCTGATGTCATTCTGCAGAGAGTTCCACCAGGTTGGGGCCAAGACCAGGTTGATTTATTTTCAACCTGTTGGTTCTGGTCTGACCTTCTGGGGCAACAGAAAATAACTCCGCACCATCTTTACTATATCTCTCACTTTGGATATTAAGGAGTAAGCTTGATTCAGGTTATCTTGGGTGAAATACCCAGGTTGGGAAATTCCTGGAGATTGGGGGGGGGGTAGTTGCCAGGAGGCAACTGTAATTCAATGTTCCCTCTAAGCTGTGGAATCTTGTGAGCAAAAAATCTACTTTGTGAGCTATCGACGTTAAAGTTGTGAGCGAGCGATTTGGCTACTGCATAAATCAGTTTGCTGTGGAGCCATCCTTCCCGAGCGAAGACACAAATGTGTGAGCCGGAGGCTAAAAAACTGTGAGCTAGCTCACACTGACTCAACTTAGAGGGAACACTGGTAATCCATTCTTCTTTTTTTTATTATTAGCATTTTTAAAAAAATTAAAAAACAAAACAAAACAGTTCACAATAAATTAACATACAACAAAAACATTAACCAAGTCAAAGTGCTAGAGCACAAATGTGATATACAGTATTAGAAATGTGCAAATTCTAAGTACAACTTGTTAGTGGGTTTGTCATGTAACGTTGGTAATCCATTCTTAGCTATATTTATCACTCAGTGACTTATGCATCTTGACTCTAACTGTATCTTCCTGGCAATGAACCCTCCCCCACCCTCTCTCTACCTACATGTAATGACTGATGAAGTCTGTTTCAATGTATCTGAAGAAGTGTGCATGCAGGGGAAACTTCCTTGGTCTTAAAGGTGCCACTGGACTCAAACTTTGTTCTGCTGCTTCGGACCAAGTCGGCTGCCCACTTGAATCTTAGTTAAAAAGAATTAGTGTCAAAGAAGAGAGAGCGAGGAGGGAGGGAGAGAGAAAAAACGAATGCTTGTTGTCCATAGAAAGGGTTAAAACCAACAGAGACGCGAATCCTGGAAAGGCTTGGGAATGGATGGAGGAAGAGGAGGGGGAAGTTTAGGGAGAAGCTGGATTCATCCTCCCATGCTGGAGCTTTGCAGTTGGTTTGCCAGAAGAACTTGGGCTGGTGGAAACAGCACGTGCGAAAGTGGTGAGGGAGAGGGGGCTTTGGAGGGAGGGGCGATTTTGCAAAACAGCAAAAGGGGGAGGGTTTTTCTTTTTACTTACATGCTGGGTTTGTTTGTTTTTTTGCATGCGATGGAGGATGAACGTTTGTTGAGCGCCCCACTACTGTGGGGCATCCGTTTTCCCATTGCCGGGCTACAGTTTGGTCCGATCCAGCAAAGCGATTCTCTGATCTGTGCTTAATTAAGCAGAACAGCCAAATAACCCGGACCGGGAGGACGAGATAGAGAAACTCCGCTTTCAGCAGCACTCTACCTGTGGACTCCAGACAGCGGGCAGGGGGGGGGGTGTTCTGTCTCCTTGGGTGTTTCTCTTGGGTCGGCGAGGTGGTAGTGGTTCGTTCGTGTACCGGACCAGGGTTCAAATCCCCACTCTGCCATGAAACTCGCTGGGTGACTTGGGGCCAGCCTCTGTCGGCATAGCATGCCTCACAGGGTTGTTGTGAGGCGAAAATGCACTCTGTGATTCTGAACTCCTTAGAGGAAGAAGGGCAGAGGAAAAATACTCTGACCGGACAGACCATGAGCCATGCAGAGAGAGTCTGGAAGCAAAGTGCCAGGCTAATTGGGTCTGGTCCAGCAACCCAACCCCTTTTTAGACATCTTCTAAGCCTACCTTGAAGCTTTGGTCTTGCTTTTTAGTTATTCTAATAGCTACTTGAGCACGACGGAAGACAGGAGGGCCTGGCGTGATGTTGGTCCATGGGGTCCCGGAGAGTTGGACTCGACTGTGTGACTGAACAACAACAACAACAACAACTTGATTTAGTAGGCGCGCACACACACAATTTCCTTCAGTATGTTTTCCCCTGGAATTAAACCCAAACAAATGGTGACCATGTAAACTAAGCTCGCTATTCCCGTTTGGTCCTTGCATCTGTCACACAACTTTAATATGCTGTATGCAAATTTGCTGCTCACCCTCTACCTATATGTAGGAACTGGTAACTTCCATTTCATTGCATCTGAATAAGTGTGTGTGGACATGAAAAGCATATACAATGAGTAGAAGTTTGTTGGCCTTAAAGGTCCCACTGGACTCAAATTTTGTTCTCCTGCTTCAGACCAACATGGCCACCTACCTGAATCTTACTTACAGATAGTTAGTTCAGTACCTCTACTGGCATAAAATTATTAACAACAAGCTCTTTTGACCAGAAGCCTTGACACATACAGATATTTACTTATTTAAATATTTCTATCCCTAAAATACTTATTTCCTTGTAGTTCAAGACAGATCACAATAATTAGTTAAAAACATTTTCAGTTTAAAAACAAAAAATAAAATAGGAAGCCCCCCATCACCCCCCCCCAAAGAGGCCTGCCATTCAGACCCCCTCAAAAGCCCTGGCAAATAGCGCCTTCTAATGAGCTCCAAAGATCTTCACCTTTTCAGGGAGCCCATTCCACAGAGCCATGATGGGAAAAGCCGGATATGGCTGCCTGAAGACTGTAGTTGTTGCACAGTGACACAGGGAAGGAGATGGTCCTTCAAATGTGTGGGTTCCAGGCAATGTTCCCTCTAAGCTGTGGACTCTTGTGAGCAAAAATTGTACTTTGTGAGCTACTGGCATTAAAGTTGTGAGATTGAGTTTTGGCTGCTGCATAAATTAGTGTGTT
>NW_015203507.1:0-4668 GCF_001447785.1 Gekko japonicus | reverse complement strand
TTTTTTTCTCTCCTGACAGATGGCATCCCTAATTTTATGTATTTGCTTAACTACACCAGGGAAGAGTGCTGGTGATCCATAAAGTTTTCATACTACGTCGGTGTTTTTTCTCCCCAAGGGACCTTGCCAGCTTCTTGCATTTGTTTGCCTTTATGAAATTTGTTTGGTTTAAGTAGCAACACGTACTAACCTAAAACGTGGCGTTATCTGCCCTCTCCACACACCCTGTTTCAAAAAGCATATGCTCTTGTGGTGTACTTTTGTTCCCATAACACTGATAAATCTAGACCACTTTTTAAAAAAACAATGCAATGAATTACATGGGTGAGCTGCGGTGGCGCAAGTGGTTAAGATGCTGAACTGCAGGCTGTGGAAGGTCGGTAGTTCAGCAGTTCGAGACCCGGGTTGCTGCATGACGGAGTGAGCTCCCGTCTTTAGTTCCAGCTCCTGCCAACCGAGCAGTTCGAAAGCCAGAAATTGCAAGTAGAGAAACAGGTACCACTTCGGTGGGAAGGTAACAGCGTTCCGTGCACCTTGGTGTTTAGTCATGCTGGCCACATGACCACGGAAACGTCTTCGGACAGCGCTGGCTCTTCGGCTTTGAAACGGAGATGAGCACCGCAACGCTAGAGTCAGACTCGACTGGCTTTCAAGCAAGGGAACCTTTACCTTTACCTTTTTACACTGTTTGTAACAGTATCTAACCATAGTACTGCAAATTGTTCTTGCGGGGGCTTTCCCCCTGTTATAGAGCTAAATAGATTTTAAAAAATGGGATATCTGTGATTAAGATCTTTCACTTTTTAATTAATTAATTTTTTTACTTCAAAGTGCTCATGTGAGGTTGCTGATGTATTTGGGAAGGGATGTTTAACCTTTTCTTCTACCCCGTCTCTAATCTAAATTGCTATTAAAAGGTAAAGGTTCCCTTGCTCGAAAGCCAGTCGAATCCGACTCTAGGGTTGCGGTGCTCATCTCTGTTTTAAAGCCGAAGAGCCAGCGCTGTCCGAAGACGTTTCCGTGGTCATGTGGCTGGCATGACTAAACACCAAGGTGCACGGAACGCTGTTAAGAAAAAGACTCCTACAGATAATATCACAAGTGAAATCAGTAGCCCTAAGTAGCAGCTTCAAAGCCCCCCCCCCCTTTGAAAAACTTGGGAGTGCCTGGAACGGGATCTCCGGCATTCTGTCTAGATTGACCCTCATCAGAGGACAGGCAGAAGAAAATGTTAATCCTTGTTACTGGATTACATAATGTACATTTTCCTCCTGTGTAGATTTTGAACTATGCTATATTCTGGATTTGTCTTTGGTGGTGGCAAAAGCAAACGCCAGATGTCTTGGTCAGATTGCAGATAAAGAAACAATTGGTGAACCACTGGCTGTAAGTTGGTGGTGTCCCAGCTGTGTTCTGGAGAACCTGGGACCTTCTGGACATTTTACCAGAGTTCTTCAAGAGAACTCAGTAATGGTGACAACATTCTCAGTAAGACATTATGGACACCGCTACTGATCTTCCCCTACAGTGTACGTCCACATTTCACATCAGTTGACAGCCCTGGACTGAAAATGGGGAAATACACTGTAAGCTAGTAGTTCCTAAAGTCGTGAGGGTGTTGGCAACACCTGGAGGATGTGAAGTCCTGGAAAGATATTGTGATTAGTCCTTCTTGGAAGCCAAAGTTTAGCTTTGCACCCACCAAAATAGCTATGTCAGACATGTAAACTACCGAGAGGGGCAAAATATAAATGGAAGAGGGAAAGGAACAGAAGCAGATGGGGAAAGGTTGTGCTCTCCCTCCCTCCCTCCCTCTCACTCACTACTTCTTGGTTACAATTATCCCCTCCCTTTGCTGCATGGATCTGCCAACTAATGTCTGGATGGGTCCTTATAAGGCGTAGTGAATTGGAATCATATGTCTCATCTGGATAATTTAACAGATCTTCTGAAGAGCAGAATTGTTTCCCCCTCTGAATACAGCTTTGTTTAGTAGAACACTATGATGAACGTGATTTCAAATGTATGTTTTTAAAATCAGTAAAGTGGGAGTACAGGAATGTTCACACAGGCTAACCTTAAGGATGTGCAGAGCAGAGGTCACCAACTTTTTTTAAAAAACGAGACCTACTTCTGAGTAATAAGCAAAATTCCAAGCTTACTTCCCCCCAGCCCACCTTTTTACTAAGTTTTGTTCTGTCCAAGAAACAACATGGTCTAGGAAGAGTACCAGAAATGAAGCTATGAGCCAGGGGGCACAGAGGAAAATCCTATGAAAGAAAAGCTGGGTGGGGTCAGCAGTGTTCCCTCTAAGCTGAGTCAGTGTGAGCTAGCTCACAGTTCTTTAGCTTCCAGCTCACACATTTTTGCCTCAGCTCAGGAAGGATGGCTCCGGAACAAACTAATTGATGCAGTAGCCAAATCGCTCACTCTCAGCTTTAATGCCAGTAGCTCACAGAGTAGAATTTTTGCTCATGAGACTCCACAGCTTAGAGGGAGCATTAGTGGGGAGGCCTAGGGCGGATATTGTTGCTCTCTTTTCCTGGGTCTTCTAGGGGATGCGTGAGGTACTCTGCGGCTGCCAGCAAGCTCCTACAAGCTCACAAGCTATGTGGTGGAGGCCTCTGGTTGAAGAGGGTTTTACATATACATACTGTGGCCCTAGTTAGGGAAAAACGGTGATTAGCACCAAAAATCTGTAAGCCGCTCAGAGACCCCTAGACAAGGGGTTCGAGCAGGATATCAAATCGAATGTATAAATAAATAAATAATACATACATTCTACTCCCTAGTTATTCCTTACAGATTGTACAATATTCAGTCCTGATACCCCTAAAATTAGAAATCGTGGCTTTTAGGATTTGGTTGTTATCAGATAGTTCTTCCATCCCCCCTTTTTAAATAAACAGTGTGAAAGAACGGAGGCTGGCGTTTCTGATTTAAAGAGAAATAGTATGGAGTTTGACTGCACCTCTTATTTTGGGGGACAAAGTATTTTAGGGTCAGAAAATCAGCTGTTGGTCTAATTTGCCAGTACATTGTGCTCAAAACGGGGGTGTTTACAAGTCTCCATTTATCACCCACTTACATCCTCCCTATCACTTTCACCTCTGTCTTTGCGTTATGGTCCAGCAGAGCTGTAGGTCACTGTAAAAAGGCTCAACTCCCGCATTCTGACGAAGTTAACATATGATCATTCTTTCTATCATCAAGTAGCATCTTGGAGGTCATTTGTAGAGTATGCTTCGCAGTTATGCAGTTTTGTATCAGTGAATGCTGGAATTTGTCATCACCTCTCAGCACATCCTACTTACCTTTACCCTAAATTCCATTCTACCTGATTGCTGCTTTATGGTCTAATAGAAAAGACATTGAGTCTGTCCCTCTGGCTTTGCCACTTGTAAAATTCAGTAACAAATAAATATACACTGCAAGAAACTTTTGTAAATTAACGTGTTCTATTTATAACTATCATTCTATAAAGTGCATAATGTGCTATTATAACATCCTTGTCAGGTACATATATTCAGTTAATTCAGTTTAACAAGTAGCAGTCAATTTTGCATCAGTATTTTAAAAGTCAAGCCCCAACGGGAGTTTACAGAATTGCAAGTCCGCTTCTACTTGCACGAAGTCTTCCAAAAGGGGGGGGGGGGGCTTTCATTTGTAGTTTTGTTGATGCTTATTGCAGGTCCTACAAAAGACACATTGTGCAGCTAAGATTCATGGACGGAGCGCTCCTGTCATTCTCGAGGCTGCATTGACTTTTAAAATACTGATGCAGAATTGACTGGTAGTTGTTGAACTGAACTAACTGAATTTGTGTACCTGACAAGGATGTTATAATAGCACACTATGCACTTTATAGAATGATAGTTATAAATAGAACACGTTAATTTACAAAAGTTTCTTGCAGTGTATATTTATTCGTTACTTGACTCTCCTAACACTGCAGCTCGGGTTGCTACAGCTTGTAAAGTTCAGGCAAAGAACGGAACTACATCAATCAACATATTTTCCGGGGCTCAGGCTGGCACCAGGAAGTGGCCCTCTCTAGTCTGTAGGGGAAACAAATGTCAGAGCATCTAACTACTAACTACATTTCCCATGGTGCAAAGATTTAAAGCAACAGAACTATTAACTATTCTGTATTACTGACGGTCTCACTAGATTCCGTTATGGGCAGCAGAGGTCCAAGAGACTTTTTTGCAAAATATTTTGCTTGTGTTGTTAGAATTCAATTGAGTCGCTGAATTCAATTGAGTCGCTGAACTAATATAACATGCCAACTTTGCTGTGTGTTGTTTGCATCTCTAGGATCCCAAGGGGACTGCGTATTAGGGGGACGAAGCAGGAAGTTAAGTTTTGGCCAGTATGACAACGATGTTCCAGCACAGCCGCTGTATGCAAAGTGTGGATGGGTGAAGTCAGCTGCCGTCGACCATCCCGAAAGTCCAGGACCTGCAGTCCCTGGAGGGGAGACGAAAGAGGTAAGCAAGAATTACTCAAGCCAAATAAAGAAAAGTTAATGGTGACCTTGGGAATCTTAACCATGACCCCTACATAACAGGCAACAAGCAGAGATACCTTTTGACTGTGAGGTTTTTCCTCCTCTGAGGTCTCGTAAAGTTGAGATTACTTGATGCCAGGGCTCTTTTTGTAGAAAAA
>NW_015203506.1:0-4540 GCF_001447785.1 Gekko japonicus | reverse complement strand
AGGGCGGGATATAAATCCAATAAATTAATCTCTCTTATATATATTTGTCGACTGGCCCGTGGACCTTAGGTTTGACACCCCTAATTTATGTTACATAGGTACTGATGGAAGATAAGCATTCTAAATTTGCAAGAAATTTTTTGGCAGGTCAGACTGTTGCTTATTCATAATATAGTGTGTGCTGTGTGCCATTGTCACTTCTGACTTACGTTGGACCCAGTCCTGACTAGGGTTGCCAGCTCCAGGCTTGGAAATTCCTACTTTCTTTCCCCCTCCCCCAAATGCTGGCCTCCACAGAACCCACCCCCCAAATCTCCAGGTATTTCCCTACTCAGAGCTGGGAAGCCTACTTTCCCCTCAGTGCCTGCTGCTGGTCAACCAAGCTTGGTTTCTGTGAGTAAAAGGCCCTTTCCACACCTATTTGGGCCTTGGGAGAAAACTCATTGTGTCCTTCTACCCCGCTGACAGGCCCCTCCCCCCATGACAGCCAAGGCTTCAGAGCACAGCAGAGGCTGCAGGTGGTGGTGGGAGATGGAAAATGAACAGTGAGGGGGAAATGAAGGTAGTTTGATGCTTGGTTAGGAAGGTGATAGGGTTGCCAACTCCAGGTAGAGGCTGCAGGTGGTGGTGGGAGATGGAAAGATGAACAGTGAGGGGGAAATGAAGGTAGTTTGATGCTTGGTTAGGAAGGTGATAGGGTTGCCAACTCCAGGTAGAGGCTGCAGGTGGTGGTGGGAGATGGAAAGCTGAACAGTGAGGGGGAAATGAAGGTACACTGATGCTTGGTTGGGAAGGAGATAGGGTTGCCAACTCCAGGTAGAGGCTGCAGGTGGGAGGGGAGATGGAAAGCTGAACAGTGAGGGGGAAATGAAGGTACATTGATGCTTGGCTGGAAAGGAGATAGGGTTGCCATCTCCAGGTGGAAAATTCCTGGAGATTTGAGGGATGGAGCCTGGAAAGGGTGAAGTTTGAGGAGGAATGGGACCTTAGACAGGTACAGTGCCATAGACTCTGCCCTCCAAACCAGCCATTCCCTCATGGGGAACCACTGTTGCCAAAATCCAGATGAGGGTTGGAGATCACTCAGAATTCCAACTGGTCTCCAGATGGCAGAGATCAGTTCCCCTGGAGAAAATGGCGGACTCTGTGTCCTTATACCTTGCTGAGTTGGCCCCCCTATAACAGCCAAAGTTTTGTGGCAGTCAGGGCTTCAGAGCATGGTGGGGGCTGCTGGTGAGGGGGAGATGGAAAGCTGATCAATTAGGGGGAAATGAAGGTAGGTTGATGCTTGGCTGGAAAGTAGATAGGGTTGCCAACTCCAGGTGGGGAAATCCTGGAGATTTGAGAGATGGAGCCTGGAGAGGGTGAAGTTTGAGGAGGAGTGGGGCCTCAGACAGGTACAATTCCATAGACTCTGCCCTCCAAACCAGACATTCTGTAATGGGGATCCACTGTTGCCAATCTCCAGGTAGGGGCTGTAGATCACTCAGATGGCATTGATCCGTTCCCCTGGAGAAAATGGTGGACTCTGTGTCCTTATACCCTGCTGAGGTTGCCATGGCAAATTGATTCTGAGTACCCACGGCCTTGGCACTCTACCAGAGCCTCTTTCTAGTGCTCATTGTATTTATTTCCACAATGGGCCTTATTCCTAGTAAATAAATAAATAATAAGAGGGCATGGAGAAACACACATGCAAGGCTAACAAAGATAAAGGAGAGTAGGGGGAATAAAGACTGAGGGTGGGTGATATTTACTCATCTAGATGAATGAAGTCCACAGAAGAGCAAGACAAAAGGACTTGCGTTTCGGGCATGAGGTCTGGATCCAGGAGAACACACACACAACTGAGGCTCTGGAGAGCCCAGTTATAGCAAAAATTCTCCGTGAGCCAGTGTGACGTGGTCACTCCAACACAACGGCTTAATGTGCCTCCCACAAGGGATGCGGGAGAGGTCTGAAAAGGTTTTCCTGAGGTGAAGGAATGATCTGGGTGAAGCTATGATTGCTTCGTCTGGGGCATACTATGGTGGCTAATAAACTATTAAAAAACACAAAGTGTTGCTTGATGGCCATTCCTTGTATTGGATGGAAAAGCTGTCATTTGTTAGGTGTGGCTATTGAAAGGCAGGAAGGGGACCTGGCATTATGATGTTGATGAGATTAAGTCCAGGTGGATGGGATTAGTTCTGGTACCCTGGTTTTGGGAGCCCATTGTTGTGCAATTATGCACCTCTTAGTGTGGGAGGAGGTCCAGCAGGGTCAGACACCTTGACATTCTGCCTTCCAGAATCGCTGCCCAGACATGTCTGTGAGGCCTGCCAGTCTGACGTCCATTTTGTGTACATTTTGATCAAACTGCCTGGCATGCGAGATCTTGGGGGGCTATTAAAGGAAGGGTGCTTGTGTGCAAACTACCCCTCAGTGAAAGGAGAGGGTCTGCCTGCTGGCACCTGCACCTGCTCTGATGTTCGCAAATGTAAACGTGATGTCAAGGAGCTGAAGTTCCCCAGGGTGCCAGGGTCTGATTAGGGTTGGGACCAGGGGGAGAGGAGGAGTTCCACCCTTCCATCATGTACTATGAGTGGCCTGTATTTGCCCCATTATGGGTCAGATGTGCCAGATGTAACATCTAGTTTGGTCCTATATTGACTGGCAGTGGCTCTCTAAGGTCACGGGCTGAGAAAAGTCTTTCAAAATGCCTGCGATTGTTTAACTGGAGGTGCCGGGGATTGAACCTGGGACTTCCCAGATGCAAGGCGGGTGCACTTTTACTGAGCTATGGCCCCTCCCCAATTGAATATGTGGAAATGAGCATGTGGACTTCTCTTGCACTGAGCCAGACCTTTGGTCCATCTAGCCTGATACTATCTACTCTTCCTGGTAGAGTCTCAGGCCGCAGAGGGTCCTTCCTGCTAACTGCTCCCTGAAATCCTTAAGTTGGACATGCTGGGAATTGAGCCCAGGGCCCTCTGGGAATATACGGAATGACATCAAAGGGTTATTGAATTAGGATCACTCGCTATTGTCCCCTTTGAGCCTCTCTCCTCCCGCCTGAATCTCTCCCCCCCCCCCTTGCTGGTGGCTGGCAGGATTCAGAAACTGGGGCAGAGATCAGCTGTGGTTGGCAGATAAAAGCCCACATCTTCATCTCCTTTGATAAATGTATCCTTTGACATAGATCTGGTTGACCAGGTAGATCACAGCTGTCTGAAGTGAACCCAGAGTCCGTGCTGTGAACTGTGTCCTGATTCTATGCATTCAGCTTAGAAGAAGTGATAAGAAAGGACCGCTGGAACAGATGGTCTTGTCCAGCAACATACACCACAACTGGTCTGGTTTCCTTTCCCAATGGTTAGAGACTGTAGCAGTGAGCTTCCTGACTATCCCCCCCCTGGCACGGTTAAATACTAGATTAAAGACCCTGACTCTTTTTTCTCCAGGGGGTTAATTGCAGTAGCAACATGCCTTTTGCATACACTTAACATAGATACCATAGATACCATTGTTTATTTTTCCTCGGAGAGTCTAACTCAGTAATTACACCTGTCTCCTTCTGGCAGCAGATGGTGTTTGAGTTCTGGGGCAGAAGGGAACATGTGTGGGTGGCTGTCTTCTCCCTCCCCACACCCCGCCAGTTCTTTGGGTAAAAGAAATGTTTCAGGATAAGCCAGTCTGGCTTCTCCAGTCATTTCTTGCAATCTAAACACAGCTATTGTGCATTTGATGGATTTTTAAAAATCCCTATCCTGCCCCATCTTTAGGACCGGAGCCAGGTTGCCGTACACACGAGGCACCATGTGAGTTCTTCTGCTCCTAGGGATCATCTCCTTCCAGCCTTGTTCCATCTACACTGGCTTCCAGTTTTTTCTTCTGGGCTCAGCTCAGGGTGCTGCTACTGACCTTCAGAGCCCTGCTCGGCCTGGGACTGGCACTCCTTGGGGTCTTGCCCTCTCCCTGTGGAACCTAACTGCTCACTCTGGTCATCCTTGGAGGCCCTGCCTTGGTTCCCCCCCCCCGCGAACTGGGGCTGGTCAGGTGGCGACCTGAGAAAGGGCCTTCATTGTGGCACCAAAACTTTGGGACTCAGTGCAGGCCCCTAGCCAGGGATTCCTAAACCGGGGTGCATTTAAATTGATCGACGGGCACTTGGCACTGGCTAATTTAAATAATTATTCGAAGATGGGAGGCAGAGCTGAGCCCTGCTGATCAAAAGGGAAAGGGGGCAAAGAGGAATGGAAGCAAAGTCATGGGCTCCGAAGCCGAGGGAGGGACTGGGCAGTGTTGCACTTGCTTTGCCGGCTTGGGAACTGGAGGGAGTGAAGGCGGTCAGGGCTTGCCTTGCTGGCCAGCGAGCGGTGAGAGAGCGAGAGCGGAGCAGCAGTGTTGGATGACCCAACCCACGGGGCTTGACTTGCCAGCTGAAGAGAGGCAAGAGAGAGCAGGAGCAGGAGCAGCAACGTGAGATTGGAGGCGGGGCTTGCCTTGGTGGCCGGCAAAAAACAAGCATGATACTGTCAGCGAGCTGCCATCTCTCTGC
>NW_015203505.1:0-4781 GCF_001447785.1 Gekko japonicus | reverse complement strand
ACCCCAGGCTTCCAGGGGCAGGGCAAATTTGGGAGGGGTGATTGCCCTCAGGGGTCCCCAAGGCTATGGGCCAATCTGGACTATCCCTTGTGTTGTGAGATGCGGCTTGTCTGTTGACACACAAAATATATTTATGCTTTTAGATCCCCTTTGGGTTGGTTTGAACTATTTCTTGTCTGGATGCTCAGACTCCTGCCTGGGAAACTGGACCTTTGCTTGGATCTGCACAGAAAAGTAACCATAGTCCCTTCTTGACTCTTTCACTGTACCTCCTTGGCTTCCTGTCTCCCCTCTTGAGTGGAGTATGTTACCCAACATGTGAGTGCTTGGAATATCTGGCTCTAGGGCTGCCAGCCCTAGATTCCTGGAGATTTTGTGGGTAGAGACTGGGGAGGGCAGTATTTGGGGAGAAGAGGGACCACCTTCAAAAGCAGCCATTTTCTCCAAGGGGAAATGATCTCTGTAGTCTGTAATTCCAGGTAATTTCCAGCTACCACCTGAAGATTGGCAGCCCTCTCTGGTTCCTTGTAGGGGGCTTGCTAATATTGGGGACTTTATTGAATATTTATTTCAGTTCACTAATTCTTTCATGCCAGATCTTTGTTTTATTCCCCTCAAAAAACGTTGTCACTAATTTCACTGTCTCTGTGTAGGTGCCAGAAAGGGAGTTTTCATCCTTATACTCAGGTTATCCAGTATAAATTTGGACTCAGATTAGAAAACTAGCCACAATTACAACTGCACATGTGTAGAAGAAACTGAACATTTCTTTGCAATAACTTTTCCAAAAATACCCAGGAAGAATTAGAAGTAAAAAAATGAGACTTAATTTTATATTTAAATACACATCACAGCATATCACCACCCCCTCATTGCTAAAACAGGCAATGCTTAACGGCATCTTCTGAGGTTTTAACTCCCATTTTGCTTTTTCTATTATCTTCTTTTCATACTAACTAATAGGGATGAAATTCCCCAATCTGAGAAGCTATAGTTATTAGGTTGTCACATAGCTATTAGGTAATTCAAATTTCTCACATTTCTATACCGTCAAGTACTGTCTGTCAAGTACTGACAAACTTTTTCTGATCGGAACCACATATTCTGTTCTTTTCAGGCCTAATATTGTTGAGCAGTGACTACTCTTTGTTCGTAATCCAAGCTGATCATCCATTTTTTTTATAAAGCTGTAAGCAAACAAATGATTTACCTTTCGCTTCAAGCTCCATTTTCTTTTTCTTTGCCCATATGTTGTGATAGTTTTCAGCCATCATCTCAGCCATAGCCTTAAAGAAAGAAAAATGGGTTGGATCCGAACTACTGTGGATATAGTTCAACTTTCCCAAACTTCATCTTCCCACTGCTGCTCCAAAACACTATCCCTGGAGGTTAGAGAATCTTCAGGAAATGCCAGAGAACAATGTGACCATCTGCAGTGTGGGGAGAGAAACTGCAGCATAACTGGACCTCTTCTTTACTGTTGGAGGTTTGGATCCAACCAAATGAAACTGCTTCATTATGGCTAACCCTGCAAGGTTAATTTTGCATTTTTGATTTTATATGATATTTTTGTTTAAGTTGCCTTAGTGAAGACAAACTAAAAATGATGATATAACTAAGATTTTCTTTTAAAAGGCTATCCTGTTGATACACTAATTTACCAACCTAAAAAAAATCTAGCTTCAAGAATCTCAAACATTGTAAGTTAGATATTACCATTAGCAAATGCTATTTATCTGGATAAATTGTATTCTTAAAATTTTACTGTTTTACTGGATTTTAAGTGTGGGCTTTTGCCCCTGTAAGCCGCCCTGAGCACGCTCGCGGGGAGGGCGGGGTAAAAATGCCTAAATAAATAAATAAATAAATTATGGTGCACAATGGGCTGCTATGGGAATGGGAAGACAAGGAAGATCCACCCTTTCTGTTTATGAATAGTTGGATCCAACCCGATATACTCTGCATGGTAAATTACAAAATACTGAGAGACCAGTAGAATAAACTAAAAGAATTCCATTAACAAAATGGTTGTTGAAACAAACCCACAGACCTGTATGTATGTGGCTCACTGCATTCCTGACTATGGCAGACACAGCTCACCTACATATATGGCTCTTCTTCTTTGATAATAGTTGGATCCAACCCGATATACTCTGCGTGGTAAATTACAAAATACTGAGAGTCCAGTAGAATAAACTAAAAGAATGCCATTAACAAAATGGGTGTTGAAGCAAACAAACAAACCCACAGACCTGTATGTAGAGCCAGTTTAGTGTAGTGGTTAAGTGCGCGGACTCTAATCTGGGAGAACCCTGTGAGGTAGGTGGGGCTGAGAGAGCTCTGAGAGAACTGCTGAGAAAGACAAAGAGCAAGAGAAGTGTTCACTTGCAGCCTGGATCAAGATCCCAATGACTGGCTTTGATATTAAAAAACTTCTTCTCTATGGGATTTTTGTTGAATATTACAGCTAAAATACCTGATGCCGGAACTTGAAATATGTGTTTTAAAACTCGCCATCTGGGTAAACAGCTACCAGAGAAAAGCATGAATCTTACATTATACAAAAATTGACAAAGAAATAAAAATTGTCTTAATGTTCTACATGCATCACATTGGCTGTGCTATAACTTACATGCAACTCCCTGGAGAGGGTAACATCCCTTCCTCTCCCCACAAGAGACACCCTGTGAGGTAGGTGGGGCTGATAGAGCTCTGAGAGAACTGCTGAGAAAGACAAAGGGCAAGAGAAGTGTTCACTTGCAGCCTGGATCAAGATCCCAATGACTGGCTTTGATATTAAAAAACTTCTCTATGGGATTTTTGTTGAGTATTACAGCTAAAATACCTGAAGCCGGAACTTGAAATATGTGTTTTAAAACCCGACATCTGGGTAAACAACTACCAGAGAAAAGCATGAATCTTACATTATACAAAAATTGACAAAGAAATAAAAATTGTCTTAATGTTCTACATGCATCACATTGGCTGTGCTATAACTTACATGCAACTCCCTGGAGAGGGTAACATTACTCATATCTATTGCACGAGGAGTATAGCCATGGGCAGTATCTACAGAAACCTGAATAAATATTAACAGCAGAGTGAACAACCACAAACATTAAGTAAAAAAAAAATAACAACAGCATATAAAGGAGAAAGGGTTTATTAAATCCACTCAGCAAGAGGGAATTGACCATATTACATGATCACATGCATTTCTTTATTAAATGGTGAAATACTGCAGAAGAATGAGAGCTGGCCATAGTATAGTTTCTAAAAAATCTAGTTAGTGCAAAACTGTGACTATCTGCAAACAATGAATTCTGTGGTGCCAGTTCCCCATTTATTTAAATGCATAACTGGCATCTGCCAGTGTTCAGAATAAAACCAAATATATTTAGGTCAAAGCTAACACTCTGGTCCTTAATGTAACACCCTTTCAAAACTGCAGCAAGTGCAGGCAAAATACAGGCATCCTACACCAACCTTGTCACTTCATTGGCTTTGTTTTTGTTCATATGACCTCAATGATTTAATTGGGACTAAGGACTGATGCCAAAAAGCCTTAAATGACAATCTGAAAGCAAAACAAATATTTCTGGATCCTATGCTTTGGGGGGGGGGGGAGGAAATGGAACATACAATGCCAATGGCTTGGTTTTCTTTTTTGCATCACAATATGAAATTAAATTGGTCTTTGTTGCTAAAACCCATTTCTATAATGTCTTGCAATTTGCATATCATTATAATTAATCAGAAGCATTTTTGTTGATCTGTAAATCAACAGCAAGCACATCTATAAAATAGTGTCACTGCAATGAAAAAAATCAAACTATACTAACCTTATGCGTCAAATCTCTCCATATATATATAAGTTAAGGGGAAAATTTATAAACAGGGCAATGAAAGGAACTACAAGACAACTACTTATTATGACCTGGGAAGAACTGCAAACAGATCCAAATGTGAATTCATGTTGGAAGCAAGGTGCCAAATCCTTTGCCCAATAACAACAAGCTCCATGAGTTGCAATTACTCAAGTGGAAGCATAGGAAAAACTGACAGCATGATACATACCTGACTGGTCTGTGAAATACGGCGGGGCCTGTTATAAAGAGCCATAGTATCTCCTTCCCTTGTTCTTTCAATCCTCCATCCCCAAGCAAGCATGGTTTTCAGAGACTCTTTGATTGGCCATCTATAAATTTCTTTTTCCTATGGAAAGGACATATACAATATTTTGCTGGCCATCAAGTAGCTTTGAGGGGAGACAAAACATTATTCATTTTTTAAAATTTGCTATATTTACATCCCACTCTTTCTTTAGAGAAAAAGTGGTTCACGTGGGGATCCCAGTAGTTTCCCATTCAGGGTGGAGATCAGATTCACATCTTCTACAATTGCAGAAAATTCACTGGGCTCTGTGTAACATTTCAAGCTAACTAATACCCAAGAGATCACTCAACATATTTTAGCTAAAGCAACTGTTTCTGAACACAGAAAAGCTATGGTTGTTAATTCTATATACAGCTATTTGAAATCAAATTCCACTGCAATCAATGCCTCTATTTGTAAATACATTCAGAACTAGGGTGTGCAAATGGTTTAGCACATTACCTGCATGACAAATGCAGATGTGAACTGATAGACTTACTATGCATGATTATCCAGTTATCTTGTTCCTTGTGTAATTCTACTTTCCAACAAATGATTGCACAATATGAGACAAGCCGGATCAACAGCCCCCGGCCAGAAAGGCCGTAGGGCTGGGGAGGCATATT
>NW_015203504.1:0-4705 GCF_001447785.1 Gekko japonicus | reverse complement strand
TACTATCAGTATTCTCCCATTTTTTGCTTCATAACTCCTTTTCTCTCTCTGTGTGTGTGTGTGTTTTAAAATAATCCTGAAGACTGAACATATCTAGGTGTATGCTCTTTGAAGAGAAAGCTATGTTTGCGAGGATTCTGGAATGACCCTAAAGCCCAGTTGTGTTCGAGTGGCCTTTTTGAAAGACAGCCTTTTCACCCCAGCTTGGAGGTCTTTCAGCTGAATCACCCGAAAGTCCATTCTTCACACATGGATCCTCCCAGGCCCAGAGTGGTCTGAATCACAGCCCAGATGCCACATGGACACACACCAAGCTGCTTCCTACCGAGTCAGACCTTTGGTCCGTCAAGGTCAGAATTGCCTACTCAGGCTGGCAGCAGCTTTCTCAGGCAGAGGTCTTTCACATCTCCTTTTAACTGATCCTTGTAACGGGAGATGCCGGGGATTGAACCTGGGGCCTCCTGCATGCCAAGCAGAGGCTCTGCCAGTGAGCCACGGCCCCTCTTTACCGCTCTCCAGGGTCTCAAGTGGAGGTCTTTCCCATCACTTCCTGTCCGGTCCATTTAACTGGAGATGCCGGGGATTGAACCTGGGGCCTCCTGCATGCCAAGCAGAGGCTCTGCCAGTGAGCCACGGCCCCTCTTTTCAGAAAAAGGCAGCCCCAAGCAGTGTTCCCTCTAAGCAGTGTGAGCTAGCTCACAGCTTTTTAGCCTCTGGCTCACACATTTTTGCCTTAGCTCAGGAAGGATGGCTCCAGAGCAGACTAGTTTATGCAGCAGCCCAATCGCTCGCTCACAACTTTAATGCCAGCAGCTCACAAAGTAGAATTTTTGCTCACAAGACTCCAGGGCTTAGAGGGAGCATTGGCCCCAAGTATGGCAATCAGGACTGTCTGGGGCATAAGCCAAAGGCAGTCCTTGGGACTTCCCAGAGATTAAAAAAATGTTATTTGGTACATCTTTTTGAACCCCAGCCTCCCCTCTGCAGCTGTGGCCAGTCTCAGACAGGAGGTAGGGGCACAGGTGTTTGAGAGACTTGGGTCTTCCTACGCCTGGTCCGGACACAGGTGAACATACGATGCTCTTGGAAGGGGAAGTCTGAGTCCTTCACATTGCAGGAACCAGGGCGGCCCACCCAGTGGGTGCAGTTCCTCCCAGGCTGGAGTCACACGGAGTCCGGCAGGTCTGGGTTTCTGCTCTGAAGGTGGTGCAACGTCGTGAGGAGACCGAGACCAGTGATGAGAGCCGCCGCTGCCAACCCTGAGAACTGTGGAGGGGGGAGGGAACAGGCTGAAAGGGCAGCCACCTCTGAGACGGGAGGCCAGTGGGAAGGCAGGGTCTGGGTCCCGAGTTCAAATCCCTCGGAGGGAGATGACATAGGACAGGTCAGGATTTTCAAAGGGTAAGAAAATGATCGACCGCAACACCAACCCAGCCCCCTGCTGCTCCAGGTACGAAATCTACCACCGGTCAGCTTCACTGGGTGCCCTGGGGTTCTGGTGTTATACATGGGGGAGAAAAGATTCCCCCCTTCCCACTCCACATTTAGAATTTTATTTAATGAGCTTAATTTTAGAAATCAAAGTTATCTCTCCCCTCCCCCTTTCTAAAGTCACAAGTGCTTTAGCTGTTGGGAGAGGCTCCAACTTCTTAATCAATCGGGTTTTCTGTACCAGTCCTGGATGCCCTTACTGAGTTGGGGGAACCCGCACTGTACTTATTTTAGATTCAGGTGGGTGGCCGTGTTGGTCTGAAGCAACAGGAAACAGTCTGAGGCCAGTGGTCAAAGAAGAAGGAGAAGGAGGAGATTGGATTTATACCCCAGCCCTTCACTCGGAGTCTCAGAGCGGCTTACAAACTCCTTTCCCTTCCCCTCTCCACAACAGACACCCTGTGAGGCAGGTGGAGCTGAGAGAGCTCTGACAGAAACTGCTCTTTTTCAAGGACAGCTCTTATCAGAACTACGGCTTGCCCAAGGACACCCAGCTTGCTGCATATGTGGAGGAGTGGAGAATCAAACCCGGTTCTCCCAGATTAGAGTCTGTGCACTTCACCACTACACCAAACTGGCTCTCTTGTTGGTCTTCAAGGTGCCACTGGACTCAAACTTTGTACTCTTAAAATTTATTTTACTTCATTTCTACACCACTTTCCTCCTCAATGGGGACCCGAAGGGACTTCCATCATTTTCCTCTTCTTCTCTTTATCATCACAACAACCCTGTGAGGATGCTTTGGCTGAGAGTGTGTGGCTGCCCTAAAGGTCACCCAGTAAAATTCCATGGCAGAGTGAGGATTTGAACCTGGGTCTCTCAGAACTTAGTCTGCAATGCAAACATAGCCTGGGAAATCTAAGTCTGTTTACTAGCAATCATATCAATCTTCTAGGGGTCAAGAATAAGAAGAATCTCCATTGTTGTGTGACCATATGGTCTGTCTGTCTGTAGCTGTAGTTCTAGGTATCTTTGTTATTTTTGTAGAATTTCCTGTGAACCCTTCCCTTAGAAATAAAGAAATGTCTCCTCTCCAGTGAAGCAAAGATCCATTGCAAACTCTGAATATCTAACATATTCTGGTAGCAGA
Source organism: Gekko japonicus (assembly GCF_001447785.1). Taxonomy (NCBI): domain Eukaryota; kingdom Metazoa; phylum Chordata; class Lepidosauria; order Squamata; family Gekkonidae; genus Gekko; species Gekko japonicus. The sequence continues at coordinate 2,124 of NW_015203504.1, read as the reverse complement.
GGATGGCTTGAATGCCTAACCAATTCAGCCTGATATAAGTTTTTTTAATGCTCACTGCATTGAGAGAGAGAGGCTGCGCTGAGAAGCTTGAGTTTTAAAATGACCACATTTTTTTCTGCAAGTTTTTCTTTACTGTCTCTGCCACGCAAGGCTGCAGCTGAAAAAGTACTGATACCTCTAATTCTTGCTGAGAAATCTTACCTACACCAGCTCACACATTGCTAATGGGCAGCTGAGAAACCTTTCTGAAGTTTTTTTGTGTGTTTTTGGAGTTCTGACGAGGAGAAGCCAGTCGTTTCAAGTCTGCTTCCCCAGCCGATTGCTTGCAAAGAGGAAATTAACCCCGTGAGTCCCTGCTGAGTGCCTGCTACAGCCTGCAGATCAGGATGAGTAATTCAAGCACCTCTCCCAAAACTTCATCTTCATCTTCAACTGATGTGAGTATGTTTCATGCCACAGATCCCCTGGGATTAGGTCCACTGAAGTTAACCCAGAATAATTTTAATTGGTGGCTGGGCTTTCTTAAAAATAGACTGCAAATACATGGGGCTGAGGATATCTTAACAAAGCAAACTCCTGCAAGTGAGCCAGAGAAAAGTGCCTTTAATAGGCAAGATGGCTATGCCAAGTCCCTGATTATGGGGTCAGTAAATTGCCGTGATGTGCCTAGCCTGTATACCATAGAAACCTCCAAGCTAATGATTTAATACCTGAAAGATAAATATGGAGGGGAAACGACCAGTAAGATTTACTACTTGAAGGCTCAGATTTTTTGACTTTAAAGTAAAGGAGAGTGACTCTTTGCCTGAGCAATTTAAGAAGCTAATGGGGATTTACAATCAGCTGAAAGAACTGGGGAAGACTCCTGACCAGTTAGACATGATTGCTGCAATATTGAATGGTCTTCCAGGAAGTTACAGAGGACTAGCAATGGTTCTAAGACATCAAAAGGATCTAACACTTGAAAGTTTGTTGATGATTTTAAAGGAAGAGTATGACTCCAGAACTAGTCAGGATGCTTTGTCTAATGAGATGTCTGTTTTGAGTTTGAAACATGCACACAGATTTAAAAGGGAAAAGAAGATTGAATGTTTTATATGTGGTGCAAATCATCTGGCTAGAGACTGTAGATTTAAAAATGCCAGAAATTGTAAATTTAAAAGGGAAGCCAGACAACAGCCCACTGGTGCACGTGCTCAGACTAAAGGAGAGACACCCAGTGGAAGAAGAAACCATAGCAGAGGTTTTAGACCACAGACAAAGGGAAATTTTCATGCTGCCAGCAGAGGTCATGCTTTTAGAATCTGTGATGATAATCATAAGAATAAGAAAGTGTTTTTAATAGACTCTGGATCCTGTATACACATTTGCAAATATGAGGGTTTGTTTTGTGAACTTGATACTAACAATAGACCTGAAGTATTTCAAGCTAACAAGGAACTTCTCAATGTAAAGGGTGTTGGGACAGTGCCAATCAAACTCCTCACTACAACTGGAGAAGTGATTGATGTTAATTTAAGGAATGTGGCTCTGATTCCTGAAGTAGCTGACAATTTGATTTCAACCAAAAGACGTATGGCAAGTAATCATACTGTGTTGCTTAAGAGAAGGGGATGTTGCATACTTTCCTGCAGCATTCACAGAAACCTTATATTTTCTTGATACAATTGATGTCAAAGCAGAATATCAGATAAATAACTGTGAATCCTATTGTATCTTGTATAAACAATGCAATCCTAAATGGAATTAAATGCTTCTAAGTCCCTTGAAGTCAGAGTGCTTGGGATTACACTGAAAACTACTTAACATGATGTGGGTAGTAAGGCTGAGGAATGACTATTATATAATACAGTGGAAAAATTCAAGTTGTGTGTTGTATGTTTCTCAAATATTCATTTTAATTATTTTTCTCCTTTGGTATGTGAGCATACTCTTTGGAACCAAAAGCTTTGATGTGCTTTAGTCCAGGCCTCTTTCCAAACCAGGCCTCAAAAGGAGTGGTTCCAGTAACCTTTGAGGGTACTCTATTGTGTAAATACACTGCTGTGTTGACAGCTTCAACCCATAGGGTATTTGGTAGGCCAGAATGTATTAGCTACACATGTCCTGGATTGTTCTATTCAG
>NW_015203503.1:0-5612 GCF_001447785.1 Gekko japonicus | reverse complement strand
TCTAAAAGGTTCACCATCACTGCACTAGACGAAGCCACGGGCTGGAAAAATACCTGGAGATTTTGGGAGTGGAGCCTGGGGAGGGCAGAGTTTGGGGAGGGGGGGTGGACTTCAATGGGGTCTAATGCCACAGAGTCCACCTCCCCAAACGGCCATTGTCTCCAGGTGAGCTGATCTCTGCAGCCCTGAGATGAGTTGTAACCCCAGGGGGTCTCCAGCTACTGCCAGGAGGCTGTCAACCCTCATACTGGAAGTTGTATGAATGGCAGTTGGCTTTTCCCATTGAAAAGTCAAATGACTGGAACCTGATTTAAAGAGGGGGGTAGGAGGGCGAAGCCCTCTCCCCTGCAATATTTTCCTGGCCTGAATGAGCTCTGGCGAGCTGCTATTTGCCCTGTTGAGGTGAACATATGGTACCATACAGTTAGTGTCAAATAAAACAGAAGTCCAGTGATGTCTCGAACACTGACGGGGGTGTATCAGTGTGTTTCCACAGAAGTACAAATAGTATCTCCCTTGGGCTAATTTATAGGAGCTGTGGTGGCTCAAGTGGTTAAGATGCTAAACTGCAGGCTGTGGAAGGTCAGTAGTTTAGCAGTTCGAGACCCGAGTGTGCCACATGACGGAGTGAGCTCCCGTCTCTAGTTCCAGCTCCTGCCAACCTAGCAGTTCGAAAGCAAGAAATTGCAAGTAGATAAATAGGTACCACTCCTCGTGGGGCTTGGCAGTGGAGCTGCAAGGCCGGCGGCAGCGGCCGGGACCGTTGGGAGCTGATGTCAGGAGGTGTGGCCTTATGACACACTTCCGGTGATGGCAGGGGGTGTGGCCTTATGACACACTTCCGGTGATGGCAGGGTGTGTGGCATATGCTAATGAGTTATGCTAATGAGTTCCCCTAGCTCTTTTTCTACGAAACGACCCCTGGGCCTACCCTCCCCCCCAGCAACAGGGACATGGTCAGAACTAGGATCCCATACACCCAGTTTTTAGAGAGAGAGAAGTGTGAGGAAGCTCCGTTCACAGAATTCTCATGATCTCTGTTGGAACCTTCATCCTCAAAGCTCACTGAACTTTGGGCCAATTGGCTCTCTCTCTCAGCCTCATTTCCTTCACAGGATTTGTTGTAAGGGTAAAAGTGAACAGCATGCCACTTTTATAAGGGAACAGGATTGTAGTCTATTGTAACATTTACTGTATTTACACTTGCTTTTACTGCCGTCTTCTCCCTTGTAATTCACTTGTTTATGGTATGTCATGCCTTAGGCAGATTTCTGGTTCATGTTGTTTGGTAATTCTGTAATCCTAGTCCTATTGCATTGTTTATTGGTGTCAGGTTCAACAGCTCGCAAGTCCACACACACTCTTCAGGGAAAAGTTATGCTTTATTAGAATACAAGTCCGTTGCCAAGTGGTACAGGTAGATTGTTAGGAATAACAGTTAGGGCTGAGGCATCAATACATATACTCTGATGCTGCAGTTGGCTAAGCAAATGAAATCCAAGCACGCGTGCAGGAATTCTCCCGGCGGGATATTACATCATGAACGGGAGACTCTCCTTGCCCCATGAGAGCAGAAATATTCACACCGGCAGAGGAATGGAAGTCCTCCCTCCTCCTCAAGGTTACACAGATAGCACAGTCTGGCAGAGCCAGTTCGCACGGTCTCATGAGTGCCGATAGTTACTTACAGCAGTTAAGCAAAGCAAGCAAGCAAGCAATTATGCGCACATGCGCTACAGTCAGGGATGAACGAAAACAATGAAAGCATGGCAGCTAGCTGACATTCTGCCCCCTCAAAATAAGATCACCCTCCTCCCGGAATGGCCGGGAGACATTCGTGGAATTTCCGTAAAAGGTCAGGACCCCGAATATCCCCGGCTTCCACCCATTCCCGGTGTTGTGGACCCCAATGCACTCATTCCACAAGGTAATACAATCGCCCACGTTTTAGTTTAGAGTCCAGAATGTCCGAGATCTCATAATGTTCTTCACCTTCTACCAAGAGGGGGAGGGGGTGCTCCGTCGGTTTTTAGTTCCTGGACTGGCTTTCAGCAGGCTGAAATGGAAAATTGGATGGACATGTTTTAGATTCTTAGGCAAGTCCAACTCTACTGTCACTTTTATATATATATAATTTTATTAAGGAAAAAATTGAGATACATATGTGAAAGATAACCACAAAAAACATTAAGTTGCGATGTGCACATACAATCATTACAGAACAATAATAACTACTGTAGACCATAAAGTTTTTGTCTTAGTCTCAAATAATGTACTACATTAGACAATTTTACATGAGAAACGGAAAAAAATGGCATAGTAAGTTCAACTGGAAACAATCAAAGTGGCAACAGATTTGGTCGCAATGTCTATGCTAGAGAAATTCACATGGCCCAAAACTTTCTGAATAAATGGAGACCATTTCTTGACAAAAAGAAGTTTTCGACGTTCTATTTCAGGGTGATGCAGTTCCACTGAAATTTTTTCAAAAACAAAATAATCCCAGGATTTGTTATACCAATCAGATATAGATGGAGTTGCTGCAGATTTCCATTTAAAGGCCAAAGTTGCTTTTGCTGCGGTTAGTAGAGTGATGGAGAGGTCTTGAAGGTGTTTAGGGATATGTGAAGTCTCCCACAAATTTAATAATATTACAGTGGGTAAAAAGGGGATATGTGCTGATGTTATGGTGTTTATTTCATTGATGATTTTGTTCCAATATTGTTTTATAATTGGGCAGGACCACCATGTATGAAAATAAGAGCCGACATGACCGCAGCCTTTCCAGCAAATAGGAGAAATCGAGCTGGAACAGTGTGAGAGTTGTAGTGGGGTGTTATACCACCTGGCCAAGAGTTTATACGATTGCAGTTGGATATTTAAGCAAGGAGAAGAAAGTGCTGAAGATCTCCAAATTTGATCCCATTGATCAGGATTTAAAGTTTGAGCTAGATCTTTGTGCCATGATTCTTGGTATTTAAGCAGAGGAGAACTGTTAAGTTGTAATAATATTGAATAAACAAGCGAGATTAGGCCTCTGGAAGGAACACTTTCATTATAAAGTAAGTGTTCAAAATTAGTGAGCTTAAGTCGCAATTTGGAAAGATTTGGGGAATTGAGGAGGTGTCGAGTCTGAAAATATTCAAACCAAGGTATCGTTAGGCCAGAAGAGTTCTCAAGGAGAGATTTAGGTTTGATTTGCCCTTGAAATGTGATATCTATCAATCTTGTCAAGTTCAAATCCCTCCAGGTATTGAATGAATCATGATGATGTGCTGAGATGAACCAGGATTGACCAGTGAAGGTCGTTAGAAGTGATATTGGAGGGGCCAAGGATTTGTTATATTTATGCCATGTCTTAAAGGTGGCAGGTATAAATAGATTGTCCACCTGTTTAAAGTTGTTATGTTGTCTATAGTTCCATAGAGCTTCATGGAATGACTGAGTTGGGAAATAGTTGTTTTCGATAATTTTCCAGTCTGCATGATAAGTTGTACGATATTGTTTTATTAAGTTGGATAAGATTATTGAATCGTAGTAAAGCTGTATGTTAGGTACCGCCAAGCCTCCGGTGTTTTTTGTTCTGAATAATGTGTGGAGATTAATACGTGGTTTATATAGTTCCAAATAAAGCGATTAATCTCAGATTGCCATTTTTTGAGTAGAGAAGCCGGAACAATTATAGGAAGTGCCCTAAAAATGAATATTAATTTTGGAAAGATAAGAGCTTTAACAATTTTAATGCGTTCTAAAAGAGTAAAACATTGTTGGGTCCACTTCTTCGTTAAAACAGAAATTTGGTTGGAGACACTGAGGTGATTCAATTTTAACAATTGCGTTAGGTCAAGAGGAATGTGAATCCCAAGATACTTAAAGGAAGTGGTGACCCATTTATACTTAAAACGGGAGAGGATATAAACTTTGTCTTCCGGTCGCAAGTTGATGGGGTAAAGCAAAGTTTTCTCTGAATTAACCTTGAGACCCGAAATTGATCCAAAATCATGGAGATGACGGTCAATGTGAACTAGGGCCTCTTTAGGGTTGGATATAAATAAAATTATATCATCCGCAAACATGTTGATTTTTATATTTTTCTCATTGATAGGCAATCCTGTCCAGTTGGTATCACTTCGAAGGAGATGGGCCAAGGGTTCAACTGCTAGGTTGAATAGAAGCGGAGAAAGGGGGCACCCCTGTCTGGTGCCTCTGGTCATAATCCAGGATGAGGTTTCGCCGCTTAAAAAGGTTTTCAGGGCTTTCGGCATTGTCAGAGGCGTTGTACGATTTTTCCCAAAGTTCTTGCCCATTACAGAAAAGTTATTTGTTAAATTTGTGTGAGTTTTGCTGCTAGTTGGGGGAGTTGGTCGAGGAGCTTGGTCTCTATGCGTCCGCTTCCATCCAAGCCGACGCTCTGCCCCCCTCTACTGTCACTTCATTGATTAACGTGATAACTTTAAAAGGCCCAATGTACTTCCACGCCAATTTCCGACATGATTGAGAAAGCTGCAGGTTCTTTGTGGACACATATACATAATCCCCAGGCCGCAGAACCCAACGCTCCACCCTTTTCTTGTCAGCTTGGTGCTTGTAAGCTGCCTTGGCCATATCCAATGTTTCGCAAATTCCTGGCCACGAGTCCCTTAGAGTTTTACACCACTCTGATGCCTCACCCCCTTCCCCTGGAGCTGTAGTGAGGAAGGGGATTGGGGGGCTGTCGTAGCCCAGGGCCGCATTAAATGGTGACACCCCTGTAGATGAGTGGTAAGCATTATTATAACAGAATTCAGCCAAGGCCAGCAAATCAACCCAATTGTCTTGTTGATAGTTAGTGAAACACCGCAAGTATTGTTCTAGGGTTTGATTTACTCATTCCATTTGTCCATCAGTTTCTGGGTGGTAAGCACTGCTCAAACCCCGCTCCCCCTCCATAAGTTCCATGAGCCCCCCCCAAAACTTCGAAACAAATTGGGAGCCCCGATCCATGATTATCTTGGTTGGCAACGTGTGAAGTCTGAAAATATGTTGGAGGAAGGCTTTGGCCAGCGATCGTGCTGTTGGCAAACCACGGAATGGAATGTGCTTGCTTAGAAAACAAGTCGATGATTTAGCTTGCCCTCATGTCGTCACCACTCTGTCCAATTGAGAAGGCATGAACATGGAATCTAGGACCTCCTCTCATCGGCTTTCGTTCTGATGGAGGCGGGACAAGGCATCAGCCAAGGAGTTCAATTTGCCTGGGAAATGATACAAGGTGAACTGAAACTTGGAGAAGAAATCAGCCCACCGAAGCTGCTTGACATTCAAATTGTGAGGGGTGCGGAGCACTTCTAGGTTTTTATGATTCGTCCAAAACTCGAATGGCACCCTCGCCCCTTCCAGCCAGTGTCTCCACGTGGAGAGCGCTAGCCTGATTGCCCCTGCTTCCTTGTCCCATACCGACCAGTTTCGTTCTATGTCAGTGAATTTGCGGGACACATATGCTAGGGGATGAAGCTTTCCGTCTGACCCTTCTTGCAGGATTGCCCCCCCCCAATAGCGACATCTGAAGCGTCAACTTGGACAACATGTTTTTTTTGTTTCATATGGATGTGCTAACACGGGTTCTGTGGTAA
>NW_015203502.1:0-5560 GCF_001447785.1 Gekko japonicus | reverse complement strand
TAGCTAAATAAAGTACTCTTGCTGAATCAATCTCGTTCCGAGTACTTTACACTGGCGACGAAGGTGGGATTTCCACCCTCTTGAACAGACCCGGAGTAAGCAGCAGCACCGAGCCTGATCGCAACCGTCACCGCAGCCCCACCGCTCGCCGGGATCACCGCTCCATCGCACACCCTCCGTCAACTCCAACCGTCTCTCGCCACGTCACGAGGCTCGCCCCCGAACAAGCATCGGAACCGCCTCGGCACGCAGCAGCGCCTCGCTCCGCTCCGGCTCAACCCCGAACACAGCGCCAGCGCCAGCTCACCCCCGTGCCTCGCCCGTCTCGCTGCACCACGCCACGCTCGATCGAGCCCCATCCGCGCCTCGCCTCAACGCTGCCCTCACCCGGCGCCACTTCCAGCCTCCGCACAGCTACACGCCGCCTCCTCGCGCCGGCACTCGCTTGCCATCCCCGCAAGCGCCTCGCAAGCCCCGCATATCCCGATGCTCGCCTCGCCTCGCCAAATTCCGCCTCGCCTCAGCAGCCGTCAAGCGGCTCAAGCGGTCAAGCAGGAAAGCAAAGAAATAAAGAAAGGAGATGTCTGAGCTGAACGCCACTTCCTCCCCCGCCACCTCCTCTGCGTCAGCAGCCCCCGTCGCCATCGCAGTCTCCACTGGGACTTCGCACGAGGGCATTGCTCCTTTCGACTTATTGCATCCAGAGAGGTGGACCACGTGGGTGATGATACTCAAGAACTACCTCGCATGCTTACAGGTCACGGACGCAGGTATGAAGAGGGCCCATCTTATACGCCTGTGTGGGATGGACACCCTCCTTCTCTTGCAGAACCTGATATCGCCCAAGGAGGTAGAGGCGGAGAGTTTCGAGCACCTCATCAAGGCCCTCACGGATCATCTAGCACCGAAGCCCACCAAGTTCGCGGCGCGCATGGATTTTTGCGCAAAAGTTTATGCCCCGGGGGAGAAAGCGGCGGATTTCCTCGCCAGCCTGCGGAAGGCCGCCACGCAATGTGACTTTCCCAACTTGGAAGACACATTACTAACCCAATTCCTGGTGGGCCTTCGAGAGGCAAAGTTGAGAAGGTGCCTGATCAGGGAGGACGACCTCACGCTGGCCCGGGCCTTAAAGGATGCAGCGGCTTTCGAACCCGCGCATCCTAGCCACAGCGGACATCAAGTCCACAGCACGCAACCAGCGATGGAGTCGACCGACTCCAAGGAGGACGAGGTTCTACAAGTCCGGCGCAGACCCTCGCAACCGCATCACTCAACCGCATCGCTCACTGCCAGCAAGGACATCGGAGCCGACAGATTACATTGGGCAAGGAATGCCTGGAACTCATCAACATTCCCACCGAAACGATCAGGAGGATTTATTGGGCAACGTGGGGGAGGTGTACCAGCATTTGCTACAGCAACAGCATTTGTAGCAGCCTGTTGTTGCAAAGCAATCACAGCTTGAGTTAAGTGCTGTACCTGTGCTAGCATTTCCTCCATGGGGTCCACACCTCCGGTTGCTCCGTCTTCCATGGTGGGGATGTGTGAGCGTTGTGGGTGCTGGCAATCTGTCACGGCAGGACCAGGGGGCGTGACACAAGCAAGCAAAAGTCCAGGAACAGTCCGAGGTCAAGCCGGGCAAATCAGGTAGCAAGGTTCAAGCAGGTTTAAATCACAGTCCAAAAGCAGGGTCAGACATACCAAAGTTTCAAGTCCATAAATCACAACAATACCAGAGGAGTCAGAGATGAACGCAGGGTCAACAAAGCCAAAGGTCAAAAGCCGAGGATCAAGCCGAGAAGAATTCCACAAGGTCTGGAGCAGAGATGCAAGGATTCAGGTCCTGAACAAACGACGTTGCCAGCACAAATGACTGCTGGCAACAGACTTGCATATATACAGTGCTAGCTAATCAACTCATTAGCTAGCCAGGAGTGAGGGCAGGATCCTGTGTACAGTGCTAGCTAATCAACTCATTAGCTAGCCAGGAGTGAGGACAGGATCCTGTCAGTAATCAGGGCTAAGAGATCTTCTGGCACGCATGCGTGCATTCTTCCTTCGCTCTCTCAGCTGTTGTCTTCTTACATTCCTGAGCCTGGTTACAGGTGGAGGCGAGTCTGATGATGAATTACTGGGCTGCAGCAGAGACTGATCCCTTGCAGGTGTTCCCTGGGAGGCTCTATCCTCCTCACCACTTAGATAGCTTTCAGCTACAGGATCCAGTCTTTGCCTTTCTGCTGCAGTACTGTCCTCAGGAGCCTGTTCAGGGTCCTCAGGAGCCTGTTCAGGGGCATCAGCAAAGGCAGGCATGACATCAGCAGGGGCAGGCATGACACTTTGGACATACTGGTGGTGGGGGGCCGACTTTCCAGTCTCCTGGGAATGTCTTGGTTCGAGCCACTGGGCTTGACCATCGGGGGAATCCATCAATTGCAGCAAGTCGACTTTATGGACGTTTGCAATGAGTTTCCCCGGGTTTTTTATGGGTCCCTAGGCAAGTTCACAGGGGCCCCCATATCCCTGGACCTGGACCCGGCAGTCCGCCCCATACGGATAAAGGCCAGGCACCCGCCCTTAACGATGAGGCCAAAAATCGAGGCAGAACTAGATAAGTTGGTGGCCCAAGGAGTGCTGGAACCGGTGGCATCGGCTCGCTGGGAGACCCCCATAGTCACACTGGTCAAGCCCAACGGGGACGTACGGATCTGTGCGGACTATAAGTGCACGTTAAACAAAGCACTGCAGGACCACGCATACCCCGTACCGGTGGTGAGCCACGTGCTGGCAGCACTTGCGGGGGCTCGCATATTCGGAAAGCTGGACTTGGCCCAGGCCTACCAGCAGCTGCCGGTGGACGCCGCCACAGCGGAAGCCCAGACGATCGCCACGCACAGGGGGGCTTTCAAGGTCCACCGGCTCCAGTTCGGGGTATCGGTGGCCCCGGGGATTTTTCAATCTTTAATGGACTCTCTCCTCAAAGGTATCCCCGGGGTACAGTCCTTTTTAGATGACGTGCTGATCGCCGCCCCCGACGCTGCGTCGTTTGCCGCCCGACTCCGCGCCGTTCTAATCGGCTCGCACCAAGCGGGGCTGAAGGTGAAGCGCGAAAAATGCCTGCTCGGCGTTCACAAGGTGGAGTTCCTTGGTTTCGTGGTCGACGCATAGGGCATTCACCCGACGACGGAGAAGACGGCGGCGATCTCGAACGCTCCGGCCCCCTCCTCAAAGACTGAACTGCAGGCCTTCTTAGGCCTCCTTAACTTTTATCACTACTTTCTTCCCCTCAAAGCAGCGGTAGCAGAACCCCTCCATCGGCTCCTCGACAAGGGCGCACCGTGGGTCTGGGGCCCGGCTCAACAGGCAGCGTTCCAGGCGGTCAAGGACCTCCTCATCTCCAACTCAGTCCTCGCCCACTTCAACGAGGACCTACCGGTGGTGCTGGCCTGCGACGCCTCTCCGTATGGGGTTGGGGCGGTCCTGGGGCACAAGCTGCCTGACGGTCGGGAGGTCCCGGTGGCCTACTACTCCCGTACCTTGTCAGCGGCCGAGCGCAATTACGCGCAGATTGACAAAGAGGCTCTCGCTATCGTGGCCGGGGTGAAGAAATTTCACCACTACCTTTACGGCCGGCCCTTCACGGTCCTTACGGACCACAAGCCTCTCCTGGGTCTGCTCACCCCGGACCGCCAGACCCCCCAGATGACCTCACCTCGAGTAATCCGGTGGTCAGTCTTCCTGGCGGGCTACAACTACACACTCCTTCACCGGCCCGGAAAAGCGATGGGACATGCTGACGCCTTGAGCCGCCTTCCCCTGCCGGAAACAGAGCCAGACCCAGCCCCAGCTCATCAGGTCGCACTGCTGGAGACCCTGCCCGACCAGCCGGTCCACGTGCGAGAGGTGGCCCATCACACCGCCAAGGACCCGATCCTCTGCCGAGTCTTGGACTGGGTGAGAAGGGGGTGGCCGGTAGTCATGGCAGGACCTGACTTCTCGGCCTATGCCTCACGAAAAGACGAACTGTCAGCACACAAGGGTTGTGTGTTGCGGGGAGGCCGGGTGGTGGTTCGTCCCCCCTCTCCGAGATCGGGTGCTAACAGCGTTGCACGAGGCTCACCCGGGAGTGGTGCGGATGAAAGCCCTGGCTCGGAGTTATGTGTGGTGGCCCGGCCTCGATCAGGACATTGAAAGACTGGTGAAGCAATGCCAACCCTGCCAGGCCTTCCAGCACGCACCGCCCCGGGCGCCGGAACGAGCCTGGGAATCTTCCCACAAGCCCTGGTCCCGGCTGCACTTGGACTTCGCGGGCCCGTTCCAGGGACAAATCTTTTTCATTCTAGTTGACGCTTACAGTAAGTGGCTAGAAGAAGTTCCAGTGCAATCTACCTCCTCAAAGGCGGCCATCAGGGCCATGCGCCACATTTTCAGCTCACACGGCCTTACAGACACCCTGGTGACCGACAACGGCACGGCATTCACCTCCAGCGAGTTCCAGGACTTCACAAGGTACTGCGGGATTCGCCACGTCCGGTCAGCGCCCTTTCACCCGGCAACCAACGGCAAGGCGGAGCGCATGGTGCGCACAACCAAGGAAGCCCTGCGTAAGTTCGACAGCAAGGACTGGGACTACAAGCTGGCGGTGTTCCTGTTCGGCCAACGTACGACCCCACACACCGAGACCAGCCACAGCCGGCGGAACTCCTGATGGGTCGTCGCCTAACCTCCCGGCTGGACCATCTACACCCAGACAGGGCACCCAAAGTGGAGCCGACGACAGAATTGTACGCAGCCACCAGAGGGTTCTTTCCGGAAGACCCAGTCTACGCGAAGAACTATGCATGGGGGCCACCCTGGATCCCCGCGCGAGTGGTACGGGTGCGAGGACCTCGATCCTACGAGGTCTCCTGCGAGGACGGCCAACTGCTCCACCGCCACATAGACCAACTACGGCGTCGGGTCCTCCCAAACGACCCCGAGGACCTGGAGCCACAGGAGCACGTCGAAGTATCGTTCCATGCACCAGAGCCTCAGGTCCGACACCGGTCACCCCAGAACCTCCGGAGTTGCCGCCGCCGGAAATGCCGCAGCCAACCTCCCCGCCACGGCCACAAGTAACAGCCCCGAACAACACCCTGGAACTCCGCTGCTCCACAAGGCCCAGGAAGGCTCCAGCATACCTCCAGGACTTTGTGTGTGGGTAGTTGGGACTATGGGGGGAGGGGTGTAATGTACTGCCGCCATTACCATGTGCGCGACCGTTTGAGCCCTGCGGCCAAGCGCTAACCCCAAAGCTTCGTCTGGCAAGAACAATAGAACTGTGGATCCTAGCCCGCACCAATCACAGGGCCAGGTCCACAGCCGGGAGCCTATGAGACTCCCGGCTACTGTAAATAACCTATAGGGTCACTAGGGGTGTGTTTTAGGTGGTGGGTTCTGTCCATATATACCGACCTGCGTGCCGGGTTCTCTCGTCTTGTTCGTAGCTAAATAAAGTACTCTTGCTGAATCACTCTCGTTCCGAGTACTTTACAAAGACCAAGACCTTTTTCTCCCCCCTCCC
>NW_015203501.1:0-5011 GCF_001447785.1 Gekko japonicus | reverse complement strand
AGGAAATTGAGAGCCATACAGTTTCCCACCTTGAACAACTGCAACACTAATTTCAAGTAGGTGCTGTTAAGAGTTATGCAGATAGTTTTTTTCCCATGCTATCATCAGTTTCTAGTGCATTTGGCCCTGTCCAGAATTACTGAAGCCATTATTGAAGAACCCTTCTAACTTATTTCTACTGGCCTATGACATTCCAGCCCAACACCTCATGCTAATTCTTTTTGTATCAAACAAATTATACTCACCCGATTTACAGTATCCAGCCAGCATGACATCATCACTCCTTGCTTCAAAGGACTCGAGAGCCTTGAAGACCTCCGGACTGCAAAGAGCAGTGGGGTACACAACCCCATCGTAAGTAAACAGCATCTCATCTCGAGTCATCTTTTCACCCTCTTCCATTGCCTTTTCCAGAACCTCAATAAACTTCTTTCTCACGGGTGGCATTTTGCCTTTTTCTCTACCTGCTGCTTTCTCGTCTGCTGATCAAGTGATTTGAGTGAAGAAAGCTAGAGAACTAACTTGGCTTGAGAACACTTTTTGTAACTTGATGAGTTCCTGTTAAATGGAAATACAGATCTTCTTTCAAGCATGAACAAATAGTCTTGTCCAGTCCCACAAAACCTTTGACCTGCTGCAGTGTCTGTTCCTCCTCCCACTCCCTCATCCCTTTAGGGCCCAAATTTTTGGACCTCCCTTATTTCTTGAGTGTTTTCTGGGTGTGTTTTAAATAGCTGCTCCTTTCGTAATATGTTAGCTTAAAAAAATACATCAGTTCAAAGTATAGTTTCAAGCAGACTGTTGTAAGAGTTGCTTATTTTGCAATAGTATTGTTTGGATATCCAGCCGAAGTACCATTTTGTCTAGAATGACAAAGAATTTTGCAGAATGTCAGATAGTGACGGGAAGGGGGGGAAATGTCGCTGTGGAATTGCTTTTCTTGCTGCCTAACTGGTTCAGGGAGTCTGCAGCAGGAACCAGGGAGGGAGAGCCAGAAAGAAGCAGTTGAATTAGGGTTGCCAGGTCTTACCTGGCTGCTGCTGGTGGTGGTGGGTCCTGGTTCGTCCCCCCACCCGGTCAGGGGAATGGTAGCCCTAAGTTGAACCCTAACCCAAAGGAATCTCAGAACCTCTGATCTACCCTGACTCAACCCCACCCAAGCTGAGGATGGCGATGGCCAGGGGCCTGACTCACCCATGCAAGGAAGGCCAGGAGAGATTGTGGGATGGGATCCAGGCAGATCCCTCTGACACAACTGAGAATAAATCTGGGAGCTAGGCAGCAACAGGAAGCAGTGGGGTCAGAAGGCAAACCTGGGCTCAGATTTGGGGAAGGCCAGGATGGAAGAGGCTAAAGAGGCAGCCCTGAGCAAGAAAGAGAAAGAGCAGAGTGGGGAGACAGGCAGCAAGGGGAAGAGGCAGGAACTGACTGGGTTCAGGAGGGAGAGGAGAGGACAGGAGAGATTCTCAGGAAGGAAGAGGACCTGCCCCGCTCCTTTCCAATTCTGAGGCCTGTAGGCCAGACCAGAGACGTAGACATCTTCATTTCCCCAGGGGGAGGGCACAGGAGTAAACCTGGTCCAGGCCCACACTTAGTAGTTTTCAATATGAAATTTTTTCTGTTTCCAAAAAACATATGCCATCAACAATTAATCATGTTGTCTTTTTAAAAATCACTTGTAATAGTCTGAATCTCAGTCAAAGAAAGAGGATTCTGTAAGAAGAGAAAGATGTCATGAATGCCTTCACTGAAACAATTTGAGTCAATATTTCATTCTCATATGAAAGGAAATACTTCCTGTCCCTTTCTCTTTTCCTTACAACTTAAGCTGAGTATGTGACTGGCCTAAAGTCACATAGAGTGTTAGGGTTGCCAGGCCCCAGGTCTGAGTGGGGGATCCCCCACTTCCGGGGGCTTCTCCCAGGAGCAGGCCAGCTGGCTGGCAGGGGAAACCCTGCCCCCAAACAGCAACGTCCCCACATGACATCACCAATGTGATGATGTCACACAGACTTCTGTGTGATGTCATCATGCCAGGGATGTCGTGCACGGATGCTCTCATTTGAGGGCAAAACTCTGTGGTTTGAGGGAAATTTTATCATTGAGTTTTGCCTTCAGGCCAGGACATCCCCTACAATGTCCCAGATGTGATGGCATCACTTCCATGTGGCATCATTGTGTCAGCGATGTCGCATGTGACAAAACCAGATTGCATGCAGGCACTCAGGGAGATTTCCATTTTCTGATGAAATTACCTTGATAGACCAAGGTGGGTGCCTGGCTTTGCAAGCCCCTGTGGCAATAGGTAGGCTTGAAGATATCCCATCAGTTAATCAGTCTCCTGCCCAAGGTTTTGGCCACTTAATAGCCTAAGGAGTGCCTTGATCTCATATGCTACAAAAATAGGGTTGCCAAGTGCGATCTTCGCCGCAGCGGGGGACTCCCAGCTGGTGGCTGGAGCGCATGCCGCATCCTCGTCACTTGGAAGTGACGCGACCACGCCGGGCACGCTAGGGGTGGGGCCACGACCATCCAAGGGAAAACCATTTCCCTTGGATGACCGTGGCCCCGCCCCCAGTGTGCCCGGCATGGTCGCGCCACTTCTGGGTGACGTGCACATCCGGGTGGGGTTCCCCCCGGGGCCCGATCCTCCGGTGGTGGGGAACGGGCCTCTGGGGTGGGGGTTTCCCCGCCCCCCGGGGGGACTTGGCAAGCCTATACAAAAACAAGGCATTACTAGCTCCTAACATGGCTGCCAAGGCAAATTTAGCCAGGGCAAACAGCACACATCTAGGTAGGAAGGGGGTCCTTGGTAACACTCCCCCAAACCCATAGGGACCTTTCTTTCTCTAAGGCAGGACTGAGGGCCACCAGGACACAGTAATAATGCAATCATTAGAATCCCATCTGTAAAGGGAAACCATAATTCTCTCAATCCATTTCTTATATCAGCTAGTTCCAGAGGGTAATTGTGTTGTCTGCAGTAGAACAGCTAGATTCAAGTCCATTAGCACCTTAGAGACCAAGAAGATTTTGGGGGTACAAGATTTTGAGAGTTGATCCTCCCTTTGTCAGATACCAATGAAGGAAACTTTGACTCTCAGAAGTTTATACCCCGAAAGACTTGTTGGTCACTAAAGTGCTAATGGACTTGAACCTAGCTGTACTTATATCAGAGTTTGTTTTGCAGGCTACAGGAAATCCATTATTCAGTCCAGCCACTGAGGCCTCCTGATTGCTAGATGGATTGATCTTTCCCTCCCGCCTTCAATGCTCTTTTTCCCTATTGTTTCTTCACAGACAGTATTATCCACTGAAGGTCCCCTCCCCCTCTTATCTTTACACACACAAAAAACACACACACAAGGGAAAACCAGCCCTGTGCCTCCTAGGAACTTGTTAAGTTACTACAAATATAAGCAGGACTGCCTGAACTTGAGAACCTGAGCAACTTTATGATGCCATCTGGCAGTTGGGGTGGGGGGAGAATTGCCCCTGCTGGGAAATCCTGGAGGGTCTGACAGCCCAGAAGAGGCATTGCCTCTGCCAGGAAATCCTGAGGGTTGCCTGAGCCCCACTGCTTCCCATAGTTTATGCCCCTTGGCAAGATAGGGTTACCAACACCCCAGTCCAGCTGGGGTTTTCCCCAAGTCTTGAGGCTTCAATCTGCCACCAGCCACCAGGCCGGCAGGGGAAGCTCCACACCCAAACAGGGACATCACCCAGAAGTGACATATACAGACTTCTAACCTGGCTGAGTCCACAGTGCAACCTGCTACTCAGGAACCTACAGATGTCTCCTTCTTCGATGTGTTCGTTTGGCAATCTGCACAGACCACCTGTGAACAGGCAGGTCCATCTCCACGAGAGAGTTCCAGCTCAGAAGGGGAACCAGGAGAAGCTATGCCAAGGGTAAGAGAGACAACCACTGTGAGACAATCAGCAAGGAGTAACAAGGGTGTACCACCACCGATGTATGGAATCTGTGCAGATGTGCAACCAGTAAAGGAACCTAATAGCTGGAAGGAAGTCAACAGACTACCTGCGCCTGAAAGAAGCAAGTGGATAGGAGCAATGGAAGAAGAATTTGGATCTTTACAAGACAAAGAAGTTTGGACTCTTACTGAATTGCCTCCTGACAGAAAAGCCATTGGCTGCAAGTGGGTGTACAAAGTAAAGTATTACCCTGATGGCAAATTTAGCCTAGTCGCTAAAGGCTTCTCACAAAAATTTGGAATTGATTTCTCAGAGACTTTTGCACCTGTTGTGAGTTATACATCCTTCAGGACACTCCTATGCATAGCAGCATCAAGGGACATGCACGTTGAACATTTGGACATTAAGACAGCCTTCCTCAATGGAGACCTGAATGAAGAAATCTACAAGTGGATACTTGTTCTACTATGGAGACAGTTTGATTGAATGGACTAGTCAAAAGCAAAGTATTGTAGCCATGTCTACTGGAGAAGCTGAATGTGTATCAGCACAAAATGCAAGCTATGAACTTTACTAGATTATTCATCTACTGAAAGACTTTGGCATAGATGAACCAAAGCCAATAATACTTTTAGAGGACAATCAAACTTGTATTGCCATCTGCAAAGGTGAAGGCACCAAATCTAAAAACAAGACCATCGCACTCAAATGTCACTACGTGAAAGAGATGCAAGACCAAGGACTGATTGAACTCCAATACTGTCCTACTGATCTGATGATTGCTGACATCCTGACCAAGCCGCTTGACAAGCAACGTTTTGAGACTCTTCGTGAATGTTTGAATATGCATGACTTTCGTGTTATAACTTGAGAAGGGGTGTTGGGTATTACAAGTTGAAAACACTCAGTGTATCTGGGGTTAAATGTTTGTTTGTGTTGCTCACAGGAAGTCACATGCTTTTCATGTAACCAATGTTGTTTTAGGAGTACAAGCCCGGGAAATTTCTCCCTGATCTAGGAGTTTGATTGGGAGGAAAGTGTTGAATTGTTTTAGCATTTTATGGCTCCTCTTCCC
>NW_015203500.1:0-4558 GCF_001447785.1 Gekko japonicus | reverse complement strand
CCTCTTTTCACCTTCTCTGTGTAAGAGACACATACTTTTCCACTAATTATAATACAATTAGTATTCAGTGTTTACCTGTGGCTGTTCATCTGGGTTCATTTGGGGTGGACCCTATTGTGAAAGTAATAAAGTACATCATTGTCTATGTATATAACATAGAAACTCCATCGAAACTAGGAGCAGAATATCCTGGGTACACACTTGCAGGACAATTAAATAACAGTAACCTGAACACTAACTGGAACCTTGAACCTTTTCCTAGTTTCTTGACCCTCCAGCTCACATTAGTGCATTCTTAACCAGCTCTGATTTAGAAATACAGGTTCTGCTAAACAGAGGGTCCTTGTGCTTAATAGGAAATAGGAGTAATTGTCCATCTACAGAGTTCCTGCTGCTCACTGCCCTTTGAAGAGAAATTGCATCTCTCTTTCATTGCCACTTCTTCCATTTATATCTCATTCAGCATATGGAGAAATCCTGACGATTCTAATTTTATTGTCTTGGTCATTTTCACCTTAATTGTCAGATTCGTTTCCGGGCTTGATGAGAGCAGACGCACACAGAGATCGCTCTGAGCATTCTGCTATTCCTTGGATTTTTCTTAGGTCAAAACAACAGGCACAAACTCTTTCTTGGTGGGAGAGAAAAGGCAAGAGACTTTTTAACCTTAACCAGTAAGGGTGGAAACCCTCCTGGCTCACCAGGTTCGTCTCAGGGTAGGAAAATCACAAGGACGCCCAACGTGTGCGAGGAAAAGCCGAGCCCAGTGGAGGCAAGATTGGACCTCCATAACAGCAACAAACTCAGCTATACGAAGCTAAGTAACAATAAAAAACCTCGGGGGGGGGAGGAGAGAGAAAAGGAAGAAGACAAAGGATTGACTCTATTTTCAAGATTGAAAACTTTTTGGATAAATATGGAGAAGACCTAGGTTGGCAACAGGAAGAAGATGAAGATTAAGAAAAAGATGATGAGGAAGAAGAAGGTGAAGATGATAGGAATTTAGTAGAGAAAGAGAAATGGGAAAAACCTAAACAGAAAAGAGGGAAGAGGTATGCAAAAATACCTGCATCACAAATGACAACAAGATATCAGCAAAGAAATGAAAGAACAGGGAAAAATAAACCATCGGATGAAAACTAAACATTTGAGAATACTGTCGATCAATGTTATTGGATTAAACAGCCCACAAAAAAGGAGAGGAATATACCAAACAAATAACAAAACTTCAAACAGAAATAATTTGCCTACAAGCAACCCATATAAATAAAAACAATGTGAAGTACTTGATTAATAAAAAAGTTAGGAGAACATTTCATTGCAGCAGATAATAAAAAGAAAAGAGGAGTGGTAATTTACACAAAGGCATCTTTGAGTCCAGAATTATTATATAAATCAGATGATGGAAGGACTGTGGCAATTACAATAATGAGAGAAGGGGAAAAGATGGTAGTTATTAATATTTATGCTCCAAATCAAAACCAAGAAACTTTTTTCAATGAACTAAAAAGTATATTAGACAACACCACAATGGAAGAAATATGTATAATAGGAGATTTCAATGCTGTTTATGATGTTAAACTAGATAGGAAATCGCAAAGGAAAAATAAAATGCGGAAAACTCTTCCTACAAACAATAGAAGAACACATGATGAATGATGTTTGGAGAATGAGAAACTTGGAGAAAAAAGATTACACCTTCTACTCCCATAGGCATAAATCATGGTCTAGAATAGATATGGTGTGGATATCCGACTCATTGACAAAAGAACTCGAAGAAATAGAAATATTAACAGGGACTTTTGCAGATCACAATTCAATACTAATTTTGTTCCACTCTATACAAAAGAAAACAAGATGGAGAATGCATACGGAGCTTCTAAAAGATCCTGAATTTATAGCAAAAACGAAAATTCAAATTCCACAGTTTTTTAAGAACAACCTTCAACTAGAAATCTCAATAAATATGGTTTGGGATGCATTTAAAGCATATCTAAGGGGATGGTGTATTAACCAAAATGCATGGGAAATGAAACAAAAAAAGTTAAAGTATGAGAATTTAAAAAACAAGATACAATATGAACAAATGAAAATGAAAAAACCCAAAAATATAGATGTAATAAAAAAAAACATAATTATGCTACAGCATCAAATGAACTTGTTATTAACACAGGAAATAGGCAAAATATAGAATATGCAAAACAGCAATATTTTGAAAATGCAAACAAGCCAACAAGATGGTTAGCATATAAGATAAGAAAGGAAAGAGAAGAAGTAATATCAGCATTAAAAATGATAATAATGAGTTAAAACACTATCCACAAGAACTAAAGGATATAGCGATGAAATTTTATAAAAAATTATATAAGTATTCAGGCCAAAACCAGCAGCAAATTAGAAATTTTCTAATATAAAATAATTACAAAAAAATTGATGAAACTCAAAAGAAATTCTTAAATGAAAGTATATCACCTTGCGAAGTCACAGAAGCAATTAAGAGGGGGGAAAAAAAGAAATCTTTTTATACAGTTACCACAGTGAATAAATCTTAATTCTCTTGTGGAGTTTGTTGAAGAGCATGTTAAACCCCACAGTAGGAAATATTTGAAGAAGGGATCTTCATCCCATTTAAAGATCTAATACAAAACATAACAAAAGAAGGGAAGACACCAGCTTCATGGAATGAAGCTATAATAACATTAATACACAAACCAAGAACGGATGATAAAGATATCAAAAATTATCAACCCATCTCGTTATTAAATGTTGCTTACAAAATATTTGATAATATATTGGCAGTGAGATTAACTATGACCAGATAATCAAATCAACAACAAAAAAAGTGGATGTCTTTTCCTGCAGATGGAAGAGTAGTAAATCTGATGGAAAGCACAAAGCTGTTTACCTGTATGCATGTTTGTGTTGTGACTGGAGTAGTGTTTCTGTTTAATGTGGAGAATTGTTCATGCATTTCTGATATAATATGAAACACGGCCTATAATACAGATCTACCAAATTCAACTTGACAGGTGGAGCAGGAGAAGGTTCCATCTCTTCCGCTAAGGTGTGCTGCACTGGGGCTTTGGGACAGCTTCTCTGCACGTGGGGGAGTAGATCTCTCAATGCTCCTCTCCCGTTGCTCATGCCCGCATTGTGCAAATTTTAATTCAAAAGGGAACCAGATAGGGATGTCCATTGTCCCCATTGTTATGTATATTCGCTCTAGAAGCACCAAATGATCTAGTAAGGGAAAATAAGCAAATAAAGGGCTTGAAAGTTAAAAATGAAGAATTTAAACTGCAAGCTTTTGCGGACAATCTCATTTTTATACTGGAAGAACCAGAACTAACAATAGAGCCTTTACTGAATACAATACAAAAATATGGGGAAGTAGCGGGATTCAAACTGAATAACAAAAAACCCCACAAAGATAATGACAAAAAACTGTACGCAAGAAGAAAAAGAAAAGTTATCCAAGATTGCAAAATTAGAAATTACTAACAAAGTGGTTTACCTAGGCATTCAGATGACCAACAGGAATAGTGGAATAATGGAAAACAACTATAAAAATTACTGGAAGAAATTAAAAAAAGATCTCTTAAAATGGAAAGATATACAATTATCGTTGCTAGGAAGAATAGCCACTATAAAATGAATATATTACCACGCTTTTTATTCCTTGCCCAAAACAAACCAATATTAAAGAAGAAGACATTCTTTAAAGATTTGGATCAAATTGTAAGGCAATTTATATGGTATCAAAAAAAAAGCCAAGAATTAAATGGAAATATTTACAAGAGAAAAAAGAAAAAGGAGGTATGGGACTACCTAACTGCGAACTTTACTACCAAGCTGCAATTTTAACCTGGATTAAGAGCTGGATAAAATTAGAAGATAGGAGAACTTTAACCTTATAAGGACTCGACCTGACAATGGGATGGCATGCTTATATTTGGTATAATAAAAATAAAATACATTCAAACTTTCATCAACACGTAATAAGGGGAGCATTGATAAAATACTGGCAAAATATGAAAGACAGATACTATGAAAAAATACCAAGATGGGTTTCACCCTTGGAAGCATTTATTAAACGACCACTTTTGATGAAAGAGTAGTAGATCTGATGGCAACCAAAAAGCTATGTGTGTGTGTGTGCGCGCATGTTGTAGCTAGAGTACCACCACTGAGAAGCTTTTCCTGCCTTTCCTTAAATGAATGACTGGGGAAACTGCCAGCCTTGGTTGATGGTGGCTTTAACTGTGATATTGTTTTGCTTGATATTAGGTCACCTTCACTATTTTGACTCCCGTACTTTCCCCCTCAACAAATCTGGAGGCTCCTAGGGAACCCTGTGTAATGGAATAATAAAGGGGAAGATTTAACATAAATGCTAATAGTAAACCCCCCTAATATGAATAAAGGAGGGATTGCTGAGTTTGTTCTTCAATGCACCTATATATTAAGAGAGATCCCCAAGATGTGGGTTTTGGGTCTAGCCTGTGTACGGGGTCTTGGCTGCACTGCAGAAGTGTTGCCAGGATCAGCTCATTTCTTT
>NW_015203499.1:0-5680 GCF_001447785.1 Gekko japonicus | reverse complement strand
CAGTATGGTCAAAGAGGTAAAGTTTAGTAATGTAGTAATTTTAAGAATAAAGAGTTTTGAGGTTGAAAATCCGAAGCTGAGATATATTCCATGAATGGGGTCCATTTCTCCGTAAAATTGGATAATTTAGGACTGATGTCTGGTTGAAGTAAACGGTCAGTGATTTTTTCTAATATAAGGTGATCCCAAACTTTGTTTAGCCAGTTGGTACGTGTTGGAGCCTTGTCTGATTTCCATTTAGAGGCTATCGATGTTTTAGCAGCCACTATGAGGCTAGTGATCAAATTGCGACTGAACGTTGGTATGTTTTTTTAATTTCCAGATGTCCAAAAATATTAGAGTTGGGTCGAATGGTACTTTGTGACCTGTGATTAGTTTTACTTCGTTTAGAACGTCTTGCCAGAAAGCTCTGATATGTCTACACTGCCACCAACAGTGGACAAATGTTCCCACTTCTCCACATCTTTTCCAACATTGAGGGGAATGAGAGGACGTTATTTTTGAAAGGTTCTCTGGTGTGAGGTACCACCTGGTGATGATCTTGTATGTCTGTAATTTTGTTGATATTACTGGCAAAGTCATTAACTTGGAGGTCCAGATTTGTGACCATTGTTGTTCTGTAATATTGGTCTCACAATCTTGTTGCCACTTGTGCTGGTGTCTCATTAGTTTATTTCCACCTTGGCGGATCAGAATATCATGTTGCCATGATCAATCCTTTGGAATTTTTGTTGTCTGTTCCTATGAGCTTTTCAAAAGGAGTGAGTGGTTCTTTTATTATTGCAGATATACCCAGATGTTGAATCATGTGATTTAGTTGGCGATAAAAAAAACACCATGGGATGTTTTCTTCTAATTTTTGCTCCAGAGACAACTTAGACTTTAAACCGTCTTTGGTTAAGATGTTTATTAAACTAGACATGTTTGCTCATCTCCAGATATGGACCAAACCTTTATCATTTCCGGGGAGAAACCAGGATTGGAAAAGGAAGGAGGTGAATCTGGAATATTTTGGAACTAGAATTGATCTGCATGCATCCCAGTTCTTCAGGATAGCTATTAGAATCAAATTGTTATTGATTGATATTGGACGATTACTGGAAGTAGTCCATATTGCTTCCTGTATTGTGACTGGGGATAAGAGAGGAACCAGCGGTTTGACCCAATCGAGCTGATCTCCACTTCGCAACATCTTGATTATGGGTATCAGCTGAGTTGTCTTGTAATATATCGTTAGGTCCGGATAATTTAGACCTCCTTGTGCTGTACGCCTTCTAAGTGTCAGAAAGTTTATTCTTGGGCGTTTGCCTTGCCATAAGAAGGCATTGAAGGTTGCTTGCCATTTTCTAAGTAGTTCTATAGGTAGTGCAATTGGCATTGTACGGAATAAGAACAACACTTTGGGTAGTATGAATGATCTGATAAGATGCATTCTGTCTAAAAAAGTCAGATGAGTTTTCTCCCATTTTCTTAAGTCTGATTTGATCTCCTGAAACTTAATTTTGTGATTTGAATCAAAAAGACTGCACAGTTTCCTAGGTAAGTTGATTCCTAGATATGGAAGGTTGGTGTCAGACCATTGAAATTCATAGTTGTGTTTAAGATCTGATTCAATGTCCGATGAGATATTCAGAGGCATTATACGGGATTTGGATTGATTTACCCTGAGACCCGATATCAAGCTAAATTTCACCAGAACCTGTTGTAGACGTGATATGGAAGAGTCTGGGTTGGAAAGGTATATGAGCATGTCATCAGCAAATAAACTCAGTTTGAAGATGTTAGGTCCAATTGAGATTCCTTGAATGTTTTGATCTTCCCAAATTTCAATTGCCAATGGCTCAAGTGCCAGAGCGAATAAGATTGGCGATAATGAACACCCCTGTCTGGGGCCTCTACTTAACTTTATATCACTCCATTTATCTTTACCTGCGCAATTGGTCTCTCATAGATTGAGGCAATGGCTTTGAGAAACATGGGTCCATTCCCCATGTGGTGAAGCAAAGCGGTCAGATACGGCGTTTCTAAGGAATCAAACACTTTTTCTATATCAAGCGATAAAAGTAATGAATTTGATTTCGATTTTTCACAAGCTGAGATGATATTCAAGGTCTTGTAGATGTTATCTGTTAGGTCTCTGCCTGGTATAAAACCAGACTGATCTTGATGGATGTACTGAGACACAAAGGAGTTCAATCTCTTAGCCATTATTGCAGTAAATATTTTATAGTCTTGATTCAAAAGCGAGATTGGTCAAAATGAAGCTGGGTTTAGAGGCTAAATTCCATGACGGAGGCATTCTACCTAAGTTGAGTATGACATTGCAAGCTTCTGCTAGTGGTGCAGTGAGTGCGGTTGCAAATCTTTTATAAAATTCCGGAGGATAACCATCAGGACCAGCTGATTTCCCATTCTTCAGGTTCTTAATGATATCAATGACTTCCTTCAGTTCAATCAGTTTTTCTAGGAGATCTTGATGAGAGTCAGACAGTTTTCTAATTCCCAGGTTCGATTTTAAGTATGAGTGGATATCGGACCAGCTGATTTCCCATTCTTCAGGTTCTTAATGATATCAATGACTTCCTTCAGTTCAATCAGTTTTTCAAGGAGATCTTGATGAGATTCAGACAGTTTTCTAATTCCCAGGTTCTTTAACACGCCAAGACAAAAGACACAAAGATTTCGGTGAATTAATCCAGTATTTTTGTTTTACATAAAGTAAGTTCTTTTGAATCTGCGAGCTATCAAGAAGTTCTAGTCGTTTACGTTCAGAAGTGAGTTCCTTGTAAATCTTTTTGCTGCCTGTGGCTTTATGTTTGTTTTCCAGAAGTGAGATTTTCCTAATTAATTCATTTATTAGTTCTGCCCTTTCCTTTTTCAGACGTGAAGACATTGATATAAAATGTCCCCTGAGTACTGCTTTGAGAGCATCCCAAATAATTGAGGGAGAGGTTTCAGCAATACAGTTTTCTTTTGAATATTGTTGGATGTGGCACTCAATGGATTCATTGCATTCCGCATTAAAAAGCAGAAACTTGTTTAATGACCAGGATTTTGTTGCAGGTTGTTCTGAGGATAGTTGAACTGTGCAACTCACCCACGCATGGTCTGACCAAATGATGGAACTGATGTCAGAGTCAAGAATTTTGTGGACCATTGTATTAGATACTAGAATAAAATCAATACGTGTGTACGATGCATGTCTAGTTGAGTAAAATGTATAGTTTCTATCTGTGGGATGTAATGGTCTCCATACATCAGTCAGGTGAAAATGTTGTAAAAGATTAGTTAAACCTGTTGCTTGATGAGTCTTTTGATGTGTGTATCCCTGTGTACGGGAGCGATCAACCTCAGGATTTGCTACCAGATTAAGATCTCCTCCTATGATAACATCTCCTTCGCGAAACAAATCCAAGGCTGTCAAAACATCTAATAGAAATCGAACTTAAGCTGTGTTAGGTGCATAGATCGAGGCTAGGGTAACCATTTGGTCTTCTAGTAGACCTTTGACGAATAGGTATCGTCCATTAGGATCGACCTTTGATGCTTGATATTGAAAGCGGACATTACGTGTGACTAATATTGCAACCCCCCCTTGACTTTGAGGTACCTTTAGCATGATATTGATGTTGTATCCAATTGGCTTTAAGCTCTTGTTGCATCTGAGAATGTAGATGAGTCTCTTGAAGTATAATCACATCTGAACTTGACTTGCGTAGATAAGACAGGACCCTCTTGCGTTTAACTAAATTGTTAAGGCCTTTCACATTTTGAGACAGAACCTTCCAGGAGGTATTCATTGAGACTAGAAAGAAAATTGAGATGTTAGGAAATAGAAATAGGCTTTAGTGCTAGCTGTGAGATTGTCTCGCTCGGCTATTGAATGGGAGAACTTTAGAGAAGACTGATCACGCTGTTTTACCAATAGGATATGTATTTTACTTGACCTCAATAAAATGGCCATTAAGTAAATATCTTTGAACAATAGTTAAGGAAATTACTACAGTGTAAGGGATCACAAAATAAGATATTAACTTTATAGGTTTTGCTTGGTTACACTATTTGAGAAATATTCACTTTAGAAATATCTATTAAGGTTAAAAAAAAAAATTTAAGTTTCAAAAACTGGTTTAAAGTTATTGCAGTAGTGTTTCTAATCAAGTATGATCCCCAGCTAAGATAATCAAATCAACCACTTATTTAAGTTGATTGTGTTAGTATTTCCTAACAAGAATAATCAGCAGCTCAATTAATTAATTCTGTAACTTGTCAAACTTGATTGTGATAATTATTTTGATCAATTATATTTAAAATCTTAATTAATTACTCAATTTAATAATACAAAAGAAGAACTAGATAATTAATTATATCAATTGATTAATTAAACAGCTAGTTGAAGGGTTACAATATAACTAACAATGCAGCAATCGAAATACTTTTCCCAGTTAAGCTTACCATATGCTTAACAATGTTTATTAAAAGTGGAAAGTTGTGCAATGTCTATAAAACAACTGATGTGTACCTACAAACAAGATATTATTGCTGTAGTATGAAAGGCTTTAAAGTTAGTGTTAAAAAAGAAAAGACAAAAAAATAAGATAAAATGTCCTACTTAACCTTGCTAATTTTAATTTTAGCAAAGGTTAACAGAGTGCACTCTGAACACAAAGGACTGCCAGTCAAGAAAATAAGATATCAAACTAGAAACCCTCCCCTCTTACCCCCCAAACCTGTTATGAAATAAACACTGTGAACATTTTGAAATATGGCTGTCATGGGAGACAAAAGCTTAAACTAGGGTGAGTGGAGTTAACTTAGAGCATTTAATTCTTTGACATATGGTTGTCATGGGGAACAAAAGCTTAAACTAGAGTGAGTGGAGTTAACTTGGAGCAATAACACATTGAAAGCTTTAGATCCTATTTCACTTTCTTCAAAAGCATTCTTAATACCATGTTAAGGCAGAAACCAAGGCTTATTTCAAACATGCTTTATAACCACTTTGTTGTCTTTAATTGGTGAGAATTCCATCCTCCGTTTTTGGGAGTATTTACTTGTCTCCATTTGAGTTGGGATATTCAGAATTTGTAGGAGTCTGTTACCAGCATCTAAGTCCTCAGCATAGTAGAGTCTGTCATTATGAGCAATTTGAAGCTTCCTGAGTTTAAACCATCTGTAGCATATTTTTGCCTGCCGAAGCGCCTCTGTGACTGGCTTCAAATCTCTTCGACATGCCAGTATATCAGGAGAGAGGTCGGGAAAGACAAAGATCTTGCGCTGCTGAAATAGGAGAAATCCTTTGATCCGAGCTGTTTCCAATATTTTTCTCCTGGTTCTTAAGTCGGGAACAGTGATCAAAATGTCTCTGGGGCCCCGGCGAGCTGTATTTTCAATTGCGCCCAGCCTGTATGCTGCTGTGATTACTGGAGTTATCCCATCTTCTAGCTGCAGCTCTTTACCCAGCCATTCTGCTACAAAGCTAGACAGATCAACATTTTCATTCGATTTTTCCTCAAATCCTCTAAGTTTGAGGTTATTTCTGTGGGCTGAGGTTTCTACCACCGCAATACGATCTCTCAAACGACCATTTTCTGAGCACAGCATGTGCACGTCTTCCCTTAGGGTAAGACTTAACTCTTTAGCGTTTTAATATTCACATTGTGAAGGCTAATTTTAAGCT
>NW_015203498.1:0-7329 GCF_001447785.1 Gekko japonicus | reverse complement strand
CCCACGCCTTCCCTTGGCTTGCCCAGGTGTCCTGGGGCTGCAGGGAGCCCAGACAAGCTGGCCCTTGGACAGGCCGGGGAAGGCACAGGGAGGCATTTAAATGCCTCTCCGGTCCTTCCAGGGTCCCCTCTGGACCACCCGCCTAGGAGTCACCAGGGGGGGTTGCTCTTCAGGCCTTCCCTCTGTAGCCAGGCACACAGAGGTTTTGGCTGTAGTAGGCGTGGTCGACTCTGAAGCCAGCCGGAACTCCGTCCCTGTACGTTCCAGCCCAAAAATAGCCCTGCAGGTAAGGGAGAGGCGCATCTTGATGGGAGGGTTTTGCTGTAGTTCTGAAATTCTGGTATGGAGGAATTGGTGGATTATGGGGCCATGGTTGATGAAGCTTCAGTGCAGTTAGATTTACTCAGCCAGGCGACTGATCCTCCAAAGACTGAGAAGCCTGGTTTTAAATAATCACAAGCAGCTTCGTTAGCACAGTCTTTTGAGGCAAAATCCATCCTGACTCGATCCATCCTGACAAAAAAAAAGATGGCAGCAGTCAGAATCAATCCCACAGTGCCTCTCCCCCATCTGCTCCCCACCACCAAAGTTTTCTTAAAGCAAAAATATTGAGGCAAATGTTGGAGTCCTTGTCCGGGGACAACGTCTGAGAAATATTAATGGAGACAAAAATTATTTAGAGGAAAAATTCTCCTGGGAATGTTCGGTGCAAATTACCATCCCAGAAAGATCTTTCTTTAAAAAAGGAAAAAGGAAATGGAGGTGTGACGGAATTGAAAATATGGGACCAGCAGAAAGTTGAGATAGATCCCTGCTGAGTCACATATTAGGCCATGCCCCACGCCTTCCCTTGGCTTGCCCAGGTGTCCTGGGGCTGCAGGGAGCCCAGACAAGCTGGCCCTTGGACAGGCCGGGGAAGGCATTTAAATGCCTCCCCGGTCCTTCCAGGGCCCCCTCTGGACCACCCGCCTAGGAGTCACCAGAGGGGGTCCCTCTTCAGGTCTTCCCTCTGTAGGCACACACGCAGAGGTTTTGGCTGTAGTAGGCGTGGTCGACTCTGAAGCCAGCCGGAACTCCGTCCCTGTGCGTTCCTGCCCAAAAATAGCCCTGCAGGTAAGAGAGAGAGGGGCGTCTTGATGGGAAGGCTTTGATGTAGTTCTGAAATTCTGGTGTGGAGGAATTAGTGGATTATGGGGCCGTGGTTGATGAAGCTTCAGTGCAGTGTGATTTAGTCAGCCAGGCGACTGATCCTCCAAAGACTGAGAAGCCCGGTTTTAAATCGTCACAAGCAGCTTCGTTAGCACAGCCTTTTGAGGCAAAATCCATCCTGACTCGATCTGCACAAACAAAAAAAAGATGGCAGCAGTCAGAATCAATCCCACAGTGCCTCTCCCCCATCTGCTCCCCACCACCAAAGTTTTCTTAAAGCAAGATATTGAGGCAAATGTTGGTCAGGGACAAGGTCTGAGAAATATTAGTGGAGACAAAAATTATTTAGAGGGAAAATTCTCCTGGGAATGTTCAGTGCAAATTACCATCCCAGAATGATTATTTTTTTTTTAATGGAGGTATTTCCAGAACAATTAAAGTAAGAGTGTCACACCTTGGTCCCATTATGAGAGTCACTGGAAAAGTTGAAGGCAGCAGGTTCACTCACTAGCCCAAACTGCAAGATGTCATAGTCCCACCTAGTCCAACCCCCTGCTCAATGCGGGATCAGCCTAGAGCATCCCTGACTAGTGTTTATCCAGCTGCTGCTTAAACACTGCTTAAAGACCCCCTCCCAGGGCAGCTGATTCCACTGTGGCACAACTCTGACTGTCAAAAAGTTTCTCCTAACATCCAGCCGGTACCTTCCCGCCCTTAATTTAAACCCATTCTTGCGAGTCCTATCCACTGCTGTCCACAGGAACAGCTCCCTGCCCTCCTCTAAGTGACATCCCTTCAAAAACTTCAAGAGAGCAATCTTGTCCTTCCTCACCATCCTCTTCTCCAGGCTGAACATCCCTAAGTCCCTCAGCCTCTCCTCCTAGGGCTTCTTGGTCTCCAAGCCCCCGATCATCCTCGTCGCTCTCCCCTGCACCCGCTCCATTCTGTCCACGTCCTTTTTGAAGTGAGGCTTCCAGAACTGCACACAACACTCCAGGTGCAGCCTGACCAAATGCAGTGCACAGGAAAGAATAAAGGCAATACAATAATCTAATTACAGTCTGTTCTGTTCCCAGCTGCTTCGAGGCACTTGTTCTGGGATCCAGTGCAGGAAACTGGTTCTACAAGGCATTCAGTTGAATACAGTCCAAAGCATTCAGGACACTGTCATCCAGGCCTTATTTTGAGCCAGAGCGGGCCGGAGCAACACTCTGGCAGTAAACAGGCCCGCCCTGCCCCCCGCCCCCCCGGTCACCTGCGGCCCATCCGGTGTAGCTCCGGGGGCGGAAAGAGGAGTAGGGGCTCAATGTGAGGCTCCAGAGGAGAGAGAGGTGCACGAGGATGAGTGAGTGGCTGGTGGGAGAAGTCAATGGGACTTACACCAGCATAGTAGTAAAAAACACACACAGACACACACTAGTTACACATGGTTCCTGCAGGCCGGCTAGCCTGAGAGGTGAGGCACCCCGTGCACAGGTAATCCACAGTGCCCAATCGTCCAGCCCGACTGCAAGTGTAGCCAGGCTGGCCAGGCAGCATCCCTCCCTGTGGCTTGGCAGTGGCAGTGCTCCCACCTCCTCCTCTCCCGCCACACTTGTCTCCACCTCCAGCCAGGCTTTGGCTGATCGAGGGGGTGGGCCGGGCTAGGTGATGCGGCTACTTCTGGGGACGGACGGCTCTGTAATAAATAAAATAAATCAACAATTACACACAGACGAGGTCCCTCCCCTCCACAGGCCCCCTTCCCCAGGAATCTTTCGGTATTTCCGAAGGCAGAGCTGGCAACCCCGCCGAGTTCTGGCACAAAGCCAGAAGTGGCAAACAATAAGATGGTCACAGTCCAGAGAACTTACAATACACAAATCATACAACTGTGGTAAAGAAGCACTCATAATTTTTTATCTCAAGATGTTGTACAAAACGTTAATTTCTGAAATGATTATTTCAGGAAATAAAACAAGGAAATAGAAGCAAAAAGGCTTTGACTTCAGCCCTTTTGGGAGAACTTTTTTCTAGAATTAGAGATGTTGCTTCTCAAGCTATAAGAGGTAGAAAACTCACGAGTGTGCAGCTTTTTGTTGCTTGAGGAACTCCATACTTCATATTTCTGGTCAGAAGAGGACACATTGTCGAAACGGCAGCACCAATCCGGAGACCACCGTCCCGCCTTTTCGCTTCTATTTCCTTGTTTTATTTCCTGTAATAATCATTTCAGAAATTAATGTTTTGTACAACATCTTGAGATAAAAAATTGTGAGTGCTTCTTTACCACAGTTGTATGATTTGTGTATTGTAAACAAAGCCAGAAGTGACATCATCGCACCAGTGAGACGCTCCAGCATTCATCCTAGAGTGTGGTGATGTTACTTCTGTGTTCATGTCGGAAGTTACATGACAACATAGAGGAACATTGATTTGCATGTCCCCTTGCCTCATAAGTTTCCCACTGCTGGCTCATGCTGGGCCGGCCACCCTAAATGTTCTCCATAGCACTTGGGGTGCATTTGGGACAGGCGAGGAGGACCGCTAGTTTAGATGTCTCCCGAAATGTGGACTGGAGAAATTGATGGAGGAGCGTTCGGTGGAGCCAACCCCTCTGTGACGGATTCCAAAAAGGGAACACCTGGAGAAGGGCGTTGTGCAGACATAGGGCGGTATGGAGAGATGGAATGTTCAGGAGGCTGATGGACAGAAAACGGGGAGTGAGGGAGGAGGGTGAGGGGTTGGAGGTTAGCAGCCATAGGGAACTGACTCATTTTGGAAAAGAATCCCAGAGGGCGGTTTAATTGTTGGAACATATGGAACGTGTATCTGATTAAGGTTGTGCTGGAGGAAAATGCGAGATGTCACAGCAAAGTTGTTTTATTCTGTCAAACAACGGAGTCCGGCCACTAATTTCCGCCGGTTTTAAAAGCCTTGGAGTGAACCAGGAGAGTTTTATAATGAAGAACGGAACCAGTGGGTAAGTGGTCCCCGCTACTACCCGAAGCTAGTAGGGTCCCTCGTAAGAGAAACCCAGAGTGGTGTCCTCTCAAGGTGGGGGCCTGTAAGAGCCCATAACACCCTCCATCTTGGCTGCTGCCGATGACTGAGGCCACACAGACACCCCAAAAGCAGATGCTGTATCTGGTAGTCCTGGAGCAGCCCCTGACTGGCGAGCTGGGTCGGAGAAGAAAGGCTGGAGACAAGAGTTGCCAACCTCCAGGGGGTGGTTGGAGATCTGGTGATACAGGTAATCTCCAGGTGACACGGATCATCAGTTCACCTGGAGAGAATGGCCACTCTGGAAGGTGGACTCTATGGCATTATACCCTACTGAAGTCCTCCCCTTCCCCCAAACCCCACCCTCCTCAGGCTCCACCCACTAAATCCTCAGGTATCTCTCCACCTGAATCTGGCAACTCTCCTGGAGACCCGTGCCCAGGGAGTGGGCCTAGCAGAAGGGTTCCTCCTGAGCCAGGCAAAAACAGAGGTGTTGGAAGAGCCCCCGAGAATGGTTCTTTCAGGGACTTCCCAGAGTAGAAGGTGAAAGATAGCTCCCTTCCCAAGGATGTTTTGGGAGATAATCTGAGAAACCTCCCTCCTGCCTCCCAACCCCTGACCTTTTCTGACTCTCTTCATTGCTAATTCATCTCCCCATAACTTGTTCCCTGTTCCAATTAAGCTTTGGGGTTTGGCTCAGGGAAGAAATCTTATTTTTGTGTGACAAACTAGTATCTTGTTAAGGCCCCATCACTCCGAACAGGTGCGTGCAGGTTCTGTGGGAATCACATCTCCCTTCAGGGTGATTCGCTTGATTGGACAGCCAGCCTTATTTAATATATTTAAGTTATTCACACATCATATTTACTTAATTCACATACTTTATTTTCGGTTAAATCAACCTTTGTTCATCTCCATCCGTATCTTGGTTATGTGCGTGGACTCTCATCTGGGAGAACCGGGTTTGCTTCCCCACTCCTCCACTTGCAGCTGCTGGATGACCTTGGGCAAGCCATAGTTCTGTCAAAGCTGCTCTTGAAAAAAGAGCACTTTCTGTCAGAGCTCTCTCAGCCCCACCTGCCCCACAGGGTGTCTGTTGTGGGGAGGGGAAGGGAAAGTGGTTTGTAAGCTGCTCTGAGACTCTGAGTGAAAGGCGGGGTGTAAATCCAATCTCCTCCTCATCTTCTTCTTCTCAGGGTGAAGTGCATTGAAGGAGCCATGTGATTCACAAAGGAAAAAAAGCCCTGCTGGGTTCGATACATTGTAGTTCATTTCAGCTCCAAACTAAGACAGACAAGCTAGGTCCGAGCCCTGCTTAAATCCCTGCAACACATCACACCCAAACACACACCCACTCCCCGTGGTAGGCTATTTACAGTGCAGGGTTCAACAATTGGTTGCTTTTAGGACCCAGGCAAGCCTATAGATCTGTTCCAGAATCCTTGCCAGCTTTTCTTATGCAGCTGAAGTGGCACTTATTCGCCTGAGTGGTAGGAGCTCGTGCACAAGTACATGTGGCCATTCCAATACATAACAGGAGCTCTGCTCAGAAGTGAGGCCCATGTTACTCATTATGGCTTCTTCTGAAGAAAGGATCTTCAGGACTGCCGCTGCAAACATGCACCCCCCGCTCTTCACCTCTGGTTCAGGATATTCCCAGTCAGCTAAGCTTCCTTTGGGCATCTTCTCTGGTGTGCTTTCACACACCCTCCACTCAGGGTTTTTGGAGAAGAGCCCCTCATGCCAGCCTAGCACGAAGCACCTTCGCATACAGGCCTCCGGTCACATCGCCCACGGGGATCATCTCCTGTTTCCTCATCAGAGAAGAGCCAGTCTGTAATGATTCCTTGTTTTAAGAGTCTGTGTGTGCCTTTAAATGTTTGGTTGAAGTGCAGTGATAGCAGAGTAGAGTGATTGAGAGAGACAAATGTGCTGTGATTGGTGGATGACAGTGTGGGAGGAGTTTTTGAAATGCATCTGTCTTTGTGTATGAAAGTCAATTATGAAAGTCAGTT
This sequence comes from Gekko japonicus, assembly GCF_001447785.1. Classification (NCBI taxonomy): domain Eukaryota; kingdom Metazoa; phylum Chordata; class Lepidosauria; order Squamata; family Gekkonidae; genus Gekko; species Gekko japonicus. Next base: position 1,183 of record NW_015203498.1, on the reverse strand, counting down.
AGAAAAAGCAGCTGGAATTGTTCAGTTAATGTGTTCAGTCAGTGAGGGTTATTGTTGTTCTGTGTAGAATCTTAAAAGAGTGCAGTATATATGTCCTTAGCCAGTGCGGCTACCTATAGGAAAGAATGAGTTAGTATTGGATCTGAGTGTAGAAAAGGAAAAAAGGACTGTGTTTGTGATACATTTGACAGACATGTTTATAAGTCCCTTATTTCCAAACAGTTACAGAATAACCAACCACATATTTTGTTCTTATTCTAATAAATCATCTTTGTTCAAGTTTATCCCAGAATTCAGTTCTATCTTTCCTCAGGACCACATAGATCCCTGAAAAGCCCAGACTCTGGGTTACCTTACCAACAGCAGCAACGGAGAGAAGGTTTGGAATTCCTTAAATTCCTGGTGGCAGCAGAAGATACCCAGTTTACAAAAGCAAAGAACACATATAAAGTGAAAACCAGTCCTCCCAAATAGGAGGTTGCCACAAAGTGTTGACTAGTTGTGGGACACAAAAATCCTGAGGAGAGAGTATATATTAAGTGAAATAAAAATTCTGGGAGAGAGGAAAACTCAGCAAAGGCAGTCTGAGGAGACAGACGGCTGAGGTGATTTAGCGTTGTTGAGCTCTAAGAGATAAACAGAGTTCTGTAAAATACAGTACAATTGTAGAAAGAAATACAAAAAGGCAGAAACATGAAAGAGGCCCCAGTCACACGAGAGGTTTTAGGCCGGGAGAGGGCTGGATCGGGGCCGCAGCAAACGGGCGCGATCCCACCGCAACATCTGGGCAGCGTTGTGCTCCTGTTCCTGATCTGGCCCTTCTGCAACCCCGCAACAAAAATGAACCACCTACCGAGGTGGTTCATCCGGGAAGTCCGCATCAAGGCCAGCCGTGGGATCGCCGGCGTGTCCTTCCGCCAGTGCATCCCCAGCTCCTGGCCGAACTGTGCATGCTCACACATGCACAGTTCGGCAGCCTCCCCCTCCCGAACGTGTCTTCCTCCCTAGCATCTGATTGTGCGGGGGAGCAACGGCGCTGCGGCTCAGGGGATCCATGGGATCCTGCCACGGCATCTCTATTTTGGTGCGGCTCTAATTAGCCGCACTTTGCCTGGTGTTTTCCCTGCCATGTGGCAGGGACCAGAGTTTCTCTCATCCAAAAGTGTAAAGACTTAAATTTACC
>NW_015203497.1:0-10238 GCF_001447785.1 Gekko japonicus | reverse complement strand
CTTGGGCCATTCACAAACGAAATCTGAAATCAAAGCAAAGGATTCGGGAGCTCGCGCTTCAACACTGTTGAAGTTCTGCGGTCAAATGCCATCTTTTCGGGAACAGCAACTTGGCGCGCTCAAACTTTGTAGCGAGTTTATCGATTCCCGAACACAGAGTAGCTTTCAACCGGGCCCATCTCAATATTCTCCCATCTGCTTTATTAGAAGGGAGCAGTGTTCCCTCTAAGCTGAGTTAGTGTGAGCTAGCTCAGTTTCTTAGCCTCTGGCTCACACATTTCTGTCTTCGCTCAGGAAGGAGGGCTCCAGAGCAAACTAATTTATGCAGCAGCCCAATCGCTCGCTCACAACTTTAATGCTAGTCACTCACAAAGTGGAATTTTTGCACACAAGACTCTGCAGCTTAGAGGGAACATTGGAAGGGAGATACCAAGGCTTGCCACTTCAGGAGCCTTTATGTCCTTGCGCGACTGGGGAAACTGCAACAGTTGGACAGGTCTAGAATTATAGAGCTGGAAGGGACCTCCAAGGTCATCTAGTCCAACCCCCTGCACAATGCAGGAAATTCACAAATACCTCCCCCCACACACACTATGATGATCTCAGATCTATATTTATTCCACCTATCTGCCAAAAAAACAACAACCCCGGGACGATCAGAGGAATGGTATTCCCCCTTTCTTCAGGGAGACCTCAGCTCTGAAACCTCGGTTCCCACATTCTGTGGCGTTTCCAGGGTTGATTCACCGACATGTACTTGCATTTGTAATCTAAACTTTAATGGAAGGTGGTACATATATATATTCTTGCAGCCACTCTGCTTATGTATATTATACCCTGCCAGTCTATGACCGTAATAAATGATCGATTGACTCGACTATATGAGAGTGTCCTCTACGCTTCCTGGTTTTTAAAAAAGGGGGGGCGCGGAGAAAGTTTTTGAGCAAGGCCCCAGATTTAGGAAAAGAAATGTTTCTAAAAGCTAACACAAACGCAGCGCCTGGTTTCCCAAAGTCAAAACTACCAGTGCGGGAAATAAGCGAAGACGGCTTTTTAGTTCTCCTATCCTAAACACGCTTGTCGAAAAGCACACCTTAGCAATTCTGGGACATCTTTGGAACTTCAGGTTGGGAAGCCAAGCGGAGAAGACGCAAACCCCCAGGTCTACCCATTATTTAGTGGCAGCTTCGAGGGTCCAAAGATTCCCTGGGGGATAAGATGGGGATTTGTGTGGTCAAGGCCAGTGTTCCCTCTAAGCGGAGTTACTGTAAGCTGGCTCACAGTTTCTTAAGTCTCCGGCTCACACACTTTTCTCTTAGCTCAGGGAAGGAGGGCTCCAGAGCAGGCTGATTGATGCAGCAGCCAAATCGCTCGCTCACAACTGTAATGCCAGTAGCTCACAACGGAGAATTTTTTGCTCACAAGATTCTACAGCATGGGTCAAGGCACGCCTTTCACGCTCTGCCAGATTTAATCACCATTTCCACCTATTGGGCTGTTCCCCCCCCCCACCGAATATTAGGGATGATGATAATAATACACAAAGATGGACTTCCGTGGGAGAAGAAACCGAAAAATTCAAGAAAAGTTTTCTCTCTGCACCCACTAAAGAAGAGTGCTGTGCATTTCCCTACTGTATCGACGGGGAAATGCACAGATATTTGAAAACAGGCGTCTTCAGATCTCTCAGGGGCGTTATCGGTCTACTTTCACTTATCCCTTGATTTAATTGAAAAAGAAAAAATAAGCTTTTAAAACATCTCTTTGGGAATGTGTCCAGAGTCCTCGTCTGGGGAGAACACCCTTTGAGGAGGAAGGGCTATAACCCCGAGACACGTTACCGCCAGTGTTCCCTCTAAGCTGAGTCAGTGTGAGCTAGCTCACAGGTTTTGAGCCTCCGGCTGACGCATTTGTGTCTTAGCTCAGGAAGAAGGGGGAAGAACCAGAAACAAAACTGACAAACACCTAAAAAGTCACCTGGACAGAACCGGTGTTCCCTCTGAGCTGAGTTTGTGTGAGCTAGCTCACAGTTTTTTAGCCTCCGGCTCACCCAGTTGTGTCTTAGCTCGGGCAGGAGAGCTCCAGAGCAAACCTACGTACGCAGCAGCCAAAATCGCTTGCTCACAGCTTTAATGCCAGTAGCTCACAAAGCAGCTTAGAGGGAGCATTGGTTACAGCCCCGTGAAGGTGCCCAACCGAGAGTACGGCCTGGGAGGGGCCGTGGCTCAACAGAAGGGGCACTGGCTCTGCCTGCAGAAGGTGCTCAGGTTCAAGCCCTGGCATCTCCTCCTGGGCAAAGTGGCAAAGGAAGACGCTTCCCTGCCCGAGACCCTGGAGGGCCATCGCCAATCAGAACCCATTGCACCGAGTTAAGCAAACCAAGATTCTTACAGCGAACACAGTAGTTTCCTATCTTGATCCCAAGGTCCCCCGTGACAAGCGAGAGACGCCAGGGCACTCCAGATGGTGGCTACTCCCTTGGCACCCCTAAAATATCAGCCTGGAAAGTAGCCAAACAACTGCCGAGCTCGCCCGGACAGTCGGACCTACCAACCATGCTCCCTCTAAGCTGTGGAGTCTTTTGAGGAAAAATTCTACTTTGGGAGCTGCTGGCCTTAAAGTTGTGGGCGAGCGATTTGGCTGCGGCAGAAACCAGTTTGCTCCGGAGCCCTCCTTCCTGAGCGAGGACAAAAAGGTGCGAGGTGGAGGCTCAAAAACGGTGAGCCGCCTCACACTCACTCAGCTTAGAGGAGACACCGGTTCGGTCCAGGCGACTTTTTAAGGTGTTTGTCAGTTTTGTTCCCGACTCTTCCCCCTTCTTCCTGAGCTAAGATACAAGTGGGTGAGCCGGAGGCTCAAAAACTGTGAGCCGGCTCACACTCACTCAGCTTAGAGGGGACACTGCCCAAGAGAGGCACCGGATCTGGGAAAAGTCAGGCCACACTGGGGGGGGGGATATTTTTAAAGCTTGCAAGCCAGGCCTGTCCCTGATTTGAACCTTTACTCCTCCCCAGATGTCCCGCATTATTCCGGCTGTGCCTTTGATTTCCTCCATGTGTTCCCAGATTTGGGGGGATTTGTCGTCAACCGTGCGCAAAGGCAGCGCCGGGGCCCACCGAAGCCAACGGCGAAACTCCCCCGAGCCGTTCCAGACTAGGCCGGCGGAAAGGAATGCGCAGTTGTTAGGAAACGTTTCATAACACAAGCGTTCCCTCCGAGGGCACTCCAGGGTAGTCATGGAGAGCCCCGTAAAACCCACCGAGTATCCACACCTTCCTAACACCCACAGCCTCCCAGGGCTTCAGTCCGCTTCACCCTGTCTAGATAGATACACAGAAGACACAGACAAGTCGCCAGCTCTGGCCAGAATCCAGAAAATACTCTCGCACTGATTCATTTCAGGAGAGACCAAAGCCGTCCCTTAATTTTCCCCCCTTAAACACCAAGGCAACTTCAAAAGATTCAAACACCGGCAGATCCTTTCCTCTTTTCTTTCACTGAAGATAGATTCAGGTGCGTGGCTGTGTTGGTTTGAGTATGAATCCAGGGGCACCTTTAAGAGCAGCAAAGTTTCATTCCGGGTATAAGCTTTTGTGTGCAAGCACACCTCTTCAGATACACTGAAACAATTCTGGACTGAGATCAGGGCCCTGCTGTATTTGTTACAATTCCATAGGGCCTGCAAAACGGAGCTTTTCCAACAGGCCTTTGGTTAAGGTGGTGGGTATTTAATCACATTGCCCTCCTTTGCTCTAACCCACCTATGTTGTGCACTATTCAACCTGTACCGAAGATGGGGGTTGGGCCCATTTCTAATATGCTGGCCCTCCCTGGATATACATACAACATATCCCTATGGCTTGTTGAATTACCCATCTCGCCATCATGTAGAAAAGAAGAAGAAGATTTTCTGGTCTATGGTGGTGCGCCGAACAGACTCACCTCCCGGACCTCCCGGGGGGTGAAAGCTGTGCACCAGCAGAAAGGAGGGGGGGTGAGGAATCGCTACCTCCCACAGAGCCTGGCTGAAAGGCTCCTAGCCAGGGGACTTTTGAGAGGTTGCCTCTTCACCAGCGCAATGCTGGGGAATCGAGGTGCTTCTCCATTGCGATGGTCCTCCCGCTGAGTGTCCGAATGGAAGAAGCGACGCTGACCGGAGCAAGCGCTGGAGGTCGAGCAGTTAAAACGGAAGCTAAATGTGGTTGCTCACACATTTTTTGTCTCAGCTCAGGAAGGAAGGCTCCAGAGCAAACTCATTTACGCAGCAGCCAAATCGCTCACCCACAACTTTCGTGCCAGCAACTCACAAAGTAGGATTCTTGCTCACAAGACTCCACAGCTTAGAGGGAGCATTGATCCTGGGTAGAAGCTTCCGTGTGCACGCGCACATTCACACACATCAGATACATTTCAACGGATCTGAAGAAGTGTGCACTCACACGAAAGCTTCTACCCACAATCAAACCTAGTGGGTCTTAAAGGTGCCCCCTGGACTCAAACTCTGCCCTTTTCTTTGCCTGTAGCTTTTCTTTCCCCTCTCAAACATTGACTGGCTCTCTTATCCAGTGGCCCTAAAACTGGAGTCAGTCTTGGAAGGCTCTACGGGACTTGAACCTAATCCCTTCAAGTTGTTTTCCTCGATGATTAAATCGCCCTGATTTTTTCCCAATCCCCAGCGTTCAGAACTCCCTGAAGGAGAGACTGCATAGAGATGGAAGAAGAAGGGAACTTTTCAACTCAATGGAACATTAGGGGCATGGGAAGAAGGGAGAAGAATCGGGGACGAAACTGACAAATGCCTAAAAAGTGACCAGTGTTCCCTCTAAGCTGAGTCAGTGTGAGCCAGCTCACAGTTTTTTAGCCTCCGGCTCACACAGTCTTGTCTTAGCTCGGGAAGGAGGGCTCCAGAGCAAACCGATTTCTGCCGCAGCCAAGTCGCTGGCTCACAACTTTCATGCCAGCAGCTCCCAAAGTAGGATTTTTGCTCACAAGACTCCACAGCTTAGAGGGAGCATCGCTCCGGAGCAAACTAACTTCTGCAGTAGCCAAATCTCTTGCTCACAACTTTAATGCCAGCAGCTCACAAAGTAGAAGTTTTGCCGGCAAGACTCCACACCGCAGAGGGAGCATTGGACAGACCCCCTTTCCATACAACACTACTGTGGGGACCAAAAGCACTGCCAAAAAGGAGCAATCCTCTTGCCTCGAAAGGGCGCCCGGCGTGGCTTAACTCTCCTGGGGAGCGCGCTTAAGCGCGGGGGGGGCTTCGGTCCCGATCCCGAAGTGAGCCTCTCCCCCGCGACCGGGCGCTAGACGGGTTTGGAGCGGCGTCCGTCCGGCAGGGCGCTTGGCAACTGCTTCCAAGGGACCTCCCCGCCCGCCCCGTCCCCTCCACTCACCGCCAGAGCTTGCCGAGGGTCTTGCTGAGCTCGGCGTTGTGCAGATGCGGGTACTGGTCGGCCAGCTTCCGCCGGGCGGCCTGCGCCCACACCATGAAGGCGTTCATGGGCCGCTTGACGTGGGGCTTGGCCTTCAGCGCGCCGTTGCCCCGCACGGGCATGGGCACCAGGCTCCAGTCGTAGCCCTTCAGCACCTGCGAGACGGCGTCGCGGATGCAGGCCGGGAAGCGCTCGTCCACGTCGCCCGGCTCGCCCTTGTGGCCGCCGCCGCCGCCCTGGCGCATACGCCAGCAAGTGGAAAAAAGATTTACCTACAAAAGAAGATATAATCCACAAATTAATGGATGTAGTGGAAATGGACAATCTAACACTATTACTCCAAGGAAAACCAGATAATATATTTAATAATTTACCATCAAGATTCTATAAGTGGATGGAGCACAGTATTAATTAGTTAATATAATAACTTAACAAATCTTACCTCAGCAAATTAGCTTAACAGCAAATAATATAAGGGAAACATGTTTTAAGTGGAAAGATGGTGGGATGGAAACCTTGTTTATGTCTGTATTTGTCTTTTGTTGTTTTGTTTGTGTGTTTTCCCTTTCCTTAACCCTGCTGAAAACCAATCAAGAGTAAATATATATAAAAAAATAGAATGCCTTCTTTTCACGTGAAAGAGCAGGGCGGGCACTCTCGCAATAGGAGGACACACAGCTGATGAGGACAATGCTGACACTTTGGATGCATGACATTTCTTGCCACGTTTCCAACACCAATCTGTGAGTAAATAATTCACGCTGCTTTCTTCCTTCTGGTATTATTACTGGGAAAGGTATTATAAGTAAAAGGTAAAGGTTCCCTTGCTCGGAAGCCAGTCGAGTCCGACTCTAGGGTTGCGGTGCTCATCTCCGTTTCCAAGCCGAAGAGCCAGCGCTGTCCGAAGACGTTTCCGTGGTCATGTGGCCGGCATGACTAAACACCAAGGCGCACGGAACGCTATACACAGGCTCATTTACATATATGAATAAGGTTGCCAGATCTGGGTTGGGAAACACCTGGAGACTTGGGGGGGGTTGGATCCGGGAGAGGGCGGGGCTTGTGGAGGGGAGGGGCCTCGGCAGGGTACGGCGCTATCGAGTTGGCCCTTCAAAGCAGTTATTTTCTCCAGGGGAGCTGATCTCTGTCAGCTGGAGGGCAGTTGCGATTCCAAGAGATCGCTGGCAACCCTTATAAACAAACCGGTGGGGGATTTGTCCACTTGCAAAGACCAGTACTTCTGAACTCCCATCCACTTTCAGTGCCCTTTCCAGCTGGATTTTACGTGTGAACAGGCAAAATCCAGTTGGAAAGGTAAGCATATATAGCATTCAGACAAAGGGAGGTCAATTCTAGCTGTTCATTGGTATCGGGGTTCGTCTTTCCTTTTGTTAGTTGTCACATTTATTAATAACGATTATTAATAATTTTTGCTCCCCTAACAAACCCTCAGTGTAGCCAGTCTGGTAGGAGCGTGGGCTCTAATCTGGGAGAACCGGGTTCAATTCCCCACTCCTCCACATGCAGCTGCTGGTGTGACCTTGGGTCAGCCACAAGTTCTCTCGGAGCTGTTCTCTCAAGGGCAGTCCTCGAGAGAGCTCCCTCAGCCCCCCTACCTCACAGGGTGTCTGTTGTGGGGAGTGGAAGGGAAAGGAGATTGTAAACAGCTCTAAGACTCCCTTGGATAGTGAAGGGCAGGGTATAAATCCAGTCTCTTCTTTTCTTCTCTTCAGTTTGGTGTAGTGGTTAAGTGCGTGGACTCTAATCTGGGAGAACCAGGTTTGATCCCCCCACTCCTCCACTTGCACCTGCTGGATGACCTTGGGCAAGCCACAGTTCTGACAAGAGCTGTCCTTGAAAGGGCAGTTCTGGAAAGAGCTCTCTCAGCCCCACCGACCCCACAGGGTGTCTGTTGTGGGGAGGGGAAGGGGAAGCAGTTTGTAAGCTGCTCTGAGACTCCTTCAGGTAGTGAAGGGCGGGGTATAAATCCAGTCTCCTCCTCCTCCTCCTCCTTATTTGGCTGTGAACTTATGTCCTGTTGGAACTCAGCTGGGCCGACTTCCCAGTAAACCCCAGGAAGGGGTTAAGAAACCGGAAAATGAGTCTGCAGTCTCTCTTGCAGCCTCAGCCGGGATGGAATATTATCCCTGTTCCCTGTTCTTATGCCACCAAATATATTTGGGGCTGAGGACCTCAGAGGGAGACCCTGAAAATGGCTACTCTAGACCAGTATACTGTTTCCGACTGTGGTCAGCCACAAGCTCCTCCCAGAAGGCTCTAAGAGCAATCCCTCCCCCAGCCCCAAGCACAAGACGGAGTGAGCTCCCGTCTCTAGTTCCAGCTCCTGCCAACCTAGCAGTTCGAAAGCAAGAAACTGCAAGTAGATAAATAGGGACCACTTCGGTGGGAAGGGAACAGCGTTCCGTGCGCCTTGGTGTTTAGTCATGCAGGCCACATGACCGCGGAAACGTCGTCAGACAGAGCTGGCTCTTCGGCTTTGAAACGGAGATGAGCACCGCAACCCTGGAGTCAGACTCGATTGGCTTTCGAGCAAGGGAACCTTTACCTTACTTTATCTACAATATCTATTTCCTACATCAGCTACAATACCACACTCATCTATTTATTACAGTTGTCAATCAGCACTTACTTGGTTGCATAAGATTTATTTGTACGCTAAAGACGCTGAACTGCAGGCTGTGGAAGGTCAGTAGTTCAGCAGTTTGAGACCCGAGTTGCCGCATGATGGAGTGAGCTCCCGTCTCTAGTCCCAGCTCCTGCCAACCTAGCAGTTTGAAAGCAAGACATTGCAAGTAGATAAATAGGTACCACTCCGGTGGGAAGGTAACAGCGTTCCGTGCGCCTTGGTGTTTAGTCATGCCGGCCACATAACCACGGAAATGTCTTCGGACAGCGCTAGCTCTTCGGCTTTGAAACGGAGATGAGCACCGCAACCCTAGAGTTGGACTCGACTGGCTTTCGAGCAAGGGAACCTTTACTTGTACCTTTATATACACTAAACTGTCACTTCTTGCGATGCTCCCTCTAAGCTGTGGAGTCTTGTGAGCAAAAATTCTACTCCGTGAGCTACTGGCATTAAAGCTGAACAAATTTAGAGTCCAGTGGCACCTTTAAGACCAACAAAGGTTTATTCAAGGTATGAGCTTTCGTATGCAGGGCACACTTTTTCAAATACATCGGAATGGCAGATGAGATTCTAAATTTATGGACAGGGATTGAACAGCAAATTAACATGTAACATGATGATGTATTAAATTATGCAAAGTGAAAAACTAAACAACAAGTTCAGGTTATAAGGTCTACAGTTGCAAAGCAATAAATATGTCAGAATAAAAGATAAAGGTCTAAAGGTGTTTTTTTTCTAATTGTGGAAAGTAACACAATCTTAATTATCTCCTATCAGGCATAGAGGGCACGTGGAGGGCACAAAAGCATACTTTGAGCTGGACGGCTACCTGGGTCTGGCATTAAAGTTGTGAGCGAGCAATTTGGCTGCTGCATAAATTAGTTTGCTCTGGAGCCCTCCTTCCTGAGCTGAGATAAAAATGTGTGAGCCGGAGGCTGAAAAACTGTGAGCTAGCTCACACTAACTCAGCTTAGAGGGAACACTGCGCTTCGGTTTTACCTTTTGTCTATCTTTTCTTCATTGTTCCACACCGACCATTTCATTATTACAAACATGTAATATCTCTTGAACATTCTCTGCTCAAACAGTTTAGTCCTAATTGAGAGCCAGTTTGGTGTAGTGGTTAAGTGTGCAGACTCTAATCTGGGAGAACCGGGTTTGATTCCCCACTCCTCCACTTGCACCTGGCTGGATGGCCTTGGGCAAGCCATAGTTCTGATAAGAGCTGTCCTTGAAGAAGAGCAGTTTCCATCAGAGTTCTCTCAGCCCCACCTACCTCACAGGGGGTCTGTTGTGGGGAGGGAAAGGGGTTTGTAAGCCACGCTGAGACTCCTTTGGGTAGTGAAGGGCGGGGTATAAATCCAATCTCCTCCTCCTCCTCCTCCTCTTTTTCTTCTTCTTTTTCTTCTTCGCCACATATTCAAAAAGGACATGCCATGCTAGTAGGTAAATAAGATGTTAAGTTTTGCCGTTGACGTGTATTCAATTAATTTGTCCTTCCATTCCGTAAGTTCCGGGCATTTTTCTGCCTTCTGTTTTGGACACAGATACTCGATGGCAATTTCCACCACCACCAAGCCCCCTTTTCTCTGCCGGATTTTACTCCCAGGCAAGCGTGCGTGGGATTCAGTTCAGTGGAACTTGTTGTAGGACAAACTGAGAGAACCTTCTCCCCCTCCCTCTGTTTTGAGTCACAATTTTATGGGCCTCTGTTGGGACATGAACAGGGTGCAAAGAATGGGCAAGTAAGCTGGGAATTATGAAGAAGAAGGAGAAGGAGATTGGATTTATACCCCGCCCTTCACTCAGAGTCTCAGAGCGGCTTACCAACTCCTTCCCATTCCCCTTCCCACAACAGACACCCTCTGAGCAATGCTCCCCCTAAGCTGTGGGGTCTCGTAAGCAAAAATTCTACTTTGTGAGCTGCTGGCATTACAGTTGTGAGGGAGCGATTTGGCTACTGCGTAAATTAGTTTGCTCTGGAGCCATCCTTCCTGACCAAAGACAAAAATGTGTGAGCCCGAGGCTAAAGACCTGTGAGCTAGCTCACACTAACTCAGCTTAGAGGGAACACTGCCTGTGAGGTAGGTGGGGCTGAGAGAGCTCTGTCTGGTAACAAAAAAGCATATACAGATGTGTGCTAGATGCCCACA
>NW_015203496.1:0-11027 GCF_001447785.1 Gekko japonicus | reverse complement strand
AGCCTGGGCCATCCAGGTCAGGGCATATGCAGAAAGAGGGTAATTAGTTGTTAACAGAGCCTCAGATCAATAGGTGCTTCAGCAGATCAGTTTTTAAGAGCTGCCTGGAAAAGGTAAGAGTGCTCATCCCAGGGATTAATAAAGCAGGTGAGTCTGATATCGTTGAGGCAGCTGTCAGAGGGGTATCTGCAAGTCAGGGGAGGCAGGACTAATCCTAATAGGAAAGGGAGGTGGGGAGGCAGAGAAGATGCTGTGAATACGGGAAAGGAAGAATAACGGCTCACTGCAGTCCCTGCTTTGTGCAGTTCCTTCTCCAGATGAGAAGCCAAGGGTCAGCATGGGTGAGCATCTGCTAAAACTGCAAACAGAAACCTGAGCAGTGATCAGGGCTAACTGGTGGCCCATCCATTTCCACAGGGAATGGAAGATTGCCTCAAACATCCCAGCAATACCACAGAACTTCCCAGTTTCCATTTTTGTCTGTGGCCATTTCCCTTTTCATGCTAGAAAGCCCACTGGGGTGGGGCACTTTCATGCATCTTTCAGCCTTGCTGGCACCGATGGAATTGATTGGACCATGAAAGAGTGGCTGCCATTGGTGTGAATGTAGATTCTGTGCTTGCCTTGTAGGAAACGCATGCCAACCGACCAAACACCACTGTGGTAAAATTAACAATGACACATTTCATAATTCTATGAGCATCAATTTGTGAAGCTATTAATCTTACAATACGGTAAAAGAATTCAGGCATAGGCAAAGCAAAGTCCGACATAATCATATCCTCAATGAGCACACCAGTTTTTACACTCCTTTCACCAATCTTCCTCATGAGTAAGAAGTCTTATAAAGTTGGAAGATGTCAACCTCTTGATTCAGCTTAGTTTCTTTTTAAAAACAGTATAGCTTCTTATTTGTTTTCTTCATAGTCAAATTCTCCTGAAAAAAGCATAGTTCTACGACTAGAAATTTAGTAATTGGCTTGCTCCTTTTCAAGTACTTGCAATGGAACTGAAAGTTAACAACTACTATAACTATTCTTTTTTCAGGAGAATTTGACTATGAAGAAAACAAATAAGAAGCTATACTGTTTTAAAAAAGAAACAGGAGAGATAAGGAGGCCTTCCTGAATGAACAGTGCAAAGTAATAGAAGAAAACAATAGAATGGGAAGGACTAGAGATCTCTTCAAGAAAATTGGAGAAATCAAGGGAGCGTTCCATGCAAAGCTGGCCATGATAAAGGACAAAAACGGTAGGGACCTAACAGAAGCAGAAGAGATTAGGAAAAGATGGCAAGAATACACAGAAGAACTATACAAGAAAGACCTCGATGTCCTTGACAACCACGACGGTATAATCACTGACCTCGAGCCAGACATCCTGGAATGTGAAGTTAAATGGGCCTTAGAAAGCATTACTAACAACAAAGCTAGTGGAGGTGATGGTATTCCAGCTGAGCTATTCAAAGTCTTAGAAGATGATGCTGTTAAAGTTCTGCACTCCATTTGCCAGCAAATTTGGAAAACGCAACAGTGGCCACAGGATTGGAAAAGATCAGTATACATTCCAATCCCAAAGAAGGGCAATGCCAAGGAATGTTCAAACTATCGCACAATTGCACTCATATCACACGCTAGCAAGGTCATGCTCAAGATCCTACAAGCTAGGCTTCAACAGTACGTGGATAGAGAACTACCAGAAGTACAAGCTGGGTTTCGAAGAGGTAGAGGAACTAGAGATCAAATTGCCAACATTCGCTGGATTATGGAGAAAGCAAGAGAGTACCAGAAAAATATCTACTTCTGCTTCATTGACTATGCTAAAGCTTTTGACTGTGTGGATCACAACAAACTATGGCAGGTCCTTAAAGAGATGGGAGTACCAGACCACCTCACATGTCTCTTGAGAAACCTGTATAAGGGCCAAGAAGCGACAGTTAGAACCGGATATGGAACAACTGATTGGTTTAGCATAGGAAAAGGAGTACGACAAGGATGTATATTGTCGCCTTGCTTATTTAATATATATGCAGAGTACATCATGCGAAATGCTGGCCTGGATGAATCACAAGCGGGAATTAAGATTGCTGGGGAAAAGATCAACAACCTCAGATATGCAGACGATACCACTCTAATGGCAGAAAGTGAAGAGGACCTAAAGAGCCTCTTGCTCAGGGTAAAAGAGGAGAGCGCAAAAGTGGGCTTGAAGCTCAACATCAAAAAAACTAAGATCATGGCATCCGGCCCCATCACTCCTTGGCAAATAGAAGGGGAAGTCGTGGAAGTAGTGACAGACTTCACGTTCCTGGGATCCCAGATCACCGCAGACTGTGACAGCAGCCATGAAATTAAAAGATTTCCTTGGGAGGAAAGTGATGGCGAACCTAAACAGCATGATAAAAAGTAGAGACATCACCCTGCCAACAAAAGTCCGCATGGTCAAAGCAATGGTATTCCCAGTAGTCATGTATGGCTGTGAGAGTTGGACTATAAGGAAGGCCGAGCGCCGAAGAATAGATTCTTTTGAACTATGGTGCTGGAGGAGACTCTTGAGAGTCCCTTGGACTGCAAGAAGAACAAATCAGTCAATCCTCAAAGAAATCAACCCTGACTGTTCCCTGGAAGGCCAGATAATGAAACTGAAGCTCAAATACTTTGGCCACCAAATGAGAAGGGAGCACTCACTGGAGAAGACCCTGATGCTGGGAAAGACTGAAGGTCAAAGAAGACGGGACGGCAAAGGATGAGATGGTTAGACAGTGTCATCGACGCAACGGACATGAAATTGAGCCAACTTCAGAGGACAGCGGAAGACAGGAGGGCCTGGCGGGAGCTGGTCCATGGGGTCGCGAAGAGTCGAACTCGACTGTGCGACTGAACAACAACAAGATTAATAGCTTCACAAATTGATGCTCATAGAATTATTAAATGTGTCAGTGGTTTTTGGTCGGTTGGCATGTATCTGCATACTGTAACCCCTTCTCTGGGTTTTTTTTGTGGGAAACGCAAACAGGTGGAAGTCCAGAGTCAGTGTGTACCACCCCAGGCAGGGCAAGCACATTCATTCTTGCTGTCCCTGTCCACTCATTGTCTTGTACATATGTTGATTTATTTTTTACTTTAAGAATTCTTCGAGTCCACCTTGCTCCGACAAATAGGGCTTCCAACACCACATCAGCAAATGCAAGGCAATTTGGGAGGTGATGCCCAGGGAGGGCAGAGCTTGGGGAGGATGTGATGTCACTTTTGGCTCCTGTAGATTTTACCATAGAGACTAGGGGAAATTCTAAGAGCATCACTATGTGGAGGCCATTTCCCCCCTCCCCCCTCCCCACTGTAGCAGGAAATGAGCTTGCAATCCCCCACCAGGAGGCCTACTCTCAAAGTTGGACCTGAGGTGTCTAGTTACTCTCAATAGATACAACAGTATGCTAAGAAGTACTAATAGATCTCAGGGATGATCTAGGCTGATCCTGCATTGAGCAGGAAGTTGGACTAGATGGCCTGTGTGGCCTCTTCCAACTCTGTAATTCTATTATTCTAGATCTCATAGGACATAGAGCAAGTGGGACAGGTCACATTCATTTCTCCCAGGCAGAAGACCTCTCAGTGCCTCAGGCACAAAGGAGAGTATGGGTGAGTAGGTGATTTCTCAGCACCAGATGAGAGGGTACCAACTAAGGCTGAGAGACCGGCTTCTCTGCCCTGGGTGGAACATTCGCATCTGGTGCATATCGTAGGTATTAGGTGAGACTGCAAGCAGGCATGAGCCCAAACATGAACCTTGGATACTGTGAGAGGGGCACAGCCCATGGGTGCTGGATGTTGGCTTGACATCTTGTCTGGCCCAACCAGATAGAAATATGGCCAGGGTGAAGGTAATGTGATGCCAGCATCTGCTAGGTGAGAACAGCACCCAGGCCTCATAGAGGTTCGTAAGGAGCCCTGAGCCATCTGGAGGTGATCAGGCTGGATTGAAGGAAACCCACCCTGGAGAATAAACATTCACCTTGGACTCCTTCCTTGTCTTGCTAGAAGGGACTCTTTGTAGCGCTCTGTCGGGAAAGTGGGCACAGGTAAGGCATATCACATTGGTCCCACAACGGGAAACAACCTCTAAATAAAGGACATGTGAGTTCACCTGGGGCAATCAGGAAGAAATTAGGGTAGCCTGCAGTCTGAGGACCAATTGGGTCAAACCACCACACAGCTCATATCAAAAAGTTATGGAATGCGTGGTGGTGGAAAATACCATCAAGTCACAGCCAACTTGTGTTGACCCCATAGGGTTTTTAAGACAAGAGACGGACAGATGTGGTTTGACATTGCCTGCCTCTGCATAGCAACTCTGGACTTCCTTGGTGGTCTCCCATCCAAGTATTAACCAGTGCTGATGCTGCTTAGCTTTTGAGAGGTGATGAAATTGGCCTAGTCATGGCCGTCCAGGTCAGGTAGTGCTGCCATCAAGTTGCAGCGGACATGGTGACCCCATAGGGATTTCAAGGCAAAAGATGAACCAAGGTGATTTGCTGTTGCCTGCCTCCATGTGGCAACCCTGGACTCTCTTGGTGGTCTCCCATCCCAAGTACTAAGAAGGGCTGGCTCTGCTTATCTTCCAAGAACTGATCAGATCGGGCTAGCTCTTGACTGCATACCAGCCTGTATTATTTCAAAGCAAGATTTTGCTGGGTAGGATGGATTTATTGGAACGTGATTTGTAATGGATAAGTGGGAGAAGGCCTTCCAGAGGTAGATAGCACAGAGATTCCAGAAGGACACCTACCACAGGGCAGCCTGTGGTATTCCATCTAAGTGTTTCCACATGAAGCAAAACAATGGCACATAGTTTTTAAATCAATCACAGATGTGGTAAAACTACCACATGTTCAAGTCTTCATTCTGTATTTGTGTCCATTCCAGCTATTCACATTTTTTAAAGGTTTCCACAGTGTTTTGAATGTGAAGACTGGGTTCCCCCCCCCCTCCAGTGGAAGTGTTCTTAAGAATTTACATCCTACTCTTAGGCCTAGTTTATGCAGGAGGAAACAATTTGTTCTAAATCAAGGCTAACAGCTGAAAGTTTTTTCTTTTTCTTTCTCTTTTTCAAAGGGTTTTCTTGAAAAGAGGTCTTTTGACCCAAAAATCCTTGGGAATGTTTCAGATTGTGAATAACCGGGGTGATTAATGTAATGCTGAATGAATTGTAAAGGGATGGATGGGAAAGAGTGTAGCTAGAGACTTGGTATTTCTGCCCCACACCATTTTCTCCTGTGCTCTGAAACAGGAATGTGAACTTCTCTTCCCTGCTGTTTTGACACCTAAATGCCTGCTTTGATTTCACTTCTCCCTTGTTCAAATTGAAACCACGTTACTCTCATTTTCTCACCATTTTTTGTTCCTCAGTGCCTGAATTTTCCTTGTATATTTTGGTCATTCTTATTGGGAGTCAGTCACTCATCATTAGACACATGTCAGGCATTGTGTGCATTGTGTGTCATATATTATTTAAATTTTGTGTAAAATCAGCAGTTGAGGGGCACCTCAAAATCGACTAGGAAACTCCAGCTGGTCCAGGATGCCATGGCTCAACTCTTAGCGGCAGATGATCCATTGGCTACCCATCTTTTACCGAGCTCAGTTTGAAGTATTGGCTACCACACACAAAGCCCTTCATGGTCTTGGCCCCTCTTATTCACAGGACCGCCTGTCTCCCTACTGTCCATCACGACAGACAACTCCATGTATGTCAGCAGGGTCTTCTGCAGGTGCCAACCTGCAAATGGGCAAAGCCAACAACTGTCTGCACATGTGCTTTCTCCGCGCTGTGGCTCCCAGCTGGTGCCTGAGGAGTTTAGGAAGACTCCCACTCTCCTGGCCTTCTGCAAACTATGCAAATCTAAACTATTCAAGAGGGTTTTTCCGCGCAGGTAATCAGGCTGCATCACACAAAATGGTTCACGGTCTTTTTTTGTGAGTATTTGTGTGTGTATGTGCTTGCATGCCTGGAAGTCACAGTGTCTTCTGGTGACCCCTAGTGGGGTTTGGACATTTCAAAGAGGTGGCTTGATAGCCTGCCTCTCTGTTCCACCCCCCAAACAGATGTCCCCACGCAACATCCGAAATGTGCTGACATCACTTCCGGAAGTGACATCATCGTGTCAGCGATGTCAAGGGTGACGCTCTACTTTTGGGACAAAGATCTATGGTTTGTAGCTGTTTTTACCATAAGGTTTTGCCCAAGAAGTAAAGAATTGCCCCGACATTGCTGAGTCAGTCATGTCACTTTGGAAGTGATATCAGTGCATCGCTGACATCCTTGCCCACCCCTGGAACACCACCCCAAATCCCCCGCCAGCAGGAGGAAGGCACCTCTGGCAACCCTAGATGGAGGGGTGGGTAGCAATTGACAGAGGATTGGGCTGGAGAGACCAATTGACAGAGGCTCTCTCTTCCACCTTCCTGTAAAACAGCTGGCTGTTTCATTGTGTGTGTGTGTGTGTGTGTGTGCACACGCGCATGCATGCCCATGCCTGAAAGTCATGACAACATCTGGAGATTCCTACTTGGGTATGGAGGATGTTCAGAGAAGTGGCCTGATAGCCTGCCTCTGCCTCCCGGCCCTGGCATTCTTTGGAGGTCTCCCATCCAAGTACTTGCCAAGGTCGTCAACCCTGCTTAGCTTTTGAGATCTGAGGAGACTGGGCTTGCCTGGCTATCCAGGTCAGGGCAAAATGGTTCAGTCTTGATTGGATAAATGATTGGGACTTGGGGTCTATATTGCTGTGTATAGCATGTTGTCAGTAGGATCCTATGTATGTAATTTCTGTACTGCTTAATGTGTCATGTTAATAGTTATGTTGTTTTTATTATTTATTTAATTCAATTTCTATCCTGCCCTCCCCGCGAATGGGCTCAGGGTGGGTTACAAGGTCACACAAAATCGTGACAACAATAACTTGTAAGTCAAATAATTTTAAACAACATTTTAAAACACTGATAAAAACAAAAATCAGTGTGAAAGCCTTGCTAGCCATGCTCAGTTCAGGCCAGTGATTTCAACACGGGAGGTCAGAGATGGATTTTGGATGTCCACCGCCTCAGCTGAGAGGCCAGTGGGACAGCTCCTGTGGAACTGTAACAAATGGCTACAGTTTTTTTCTTTCTAGTGGTTCCAGACTTCTAATAGACTAATGCATTGCTTATGGAATGTCCCATTTTGTTGATTGTACTGACTGAAGATGTGCAATCTATTTTGAGTTCCTGTGAGAAAGGCTGGGTATAAATAGTGTGAATAATAAATAAATGCAGAAGGTCTCCAGTTCAGTCCCTGACATCTCACCTTAAAATAATTAGGCAACAGGTGGTAGGAAGGTCCCTTACCTAAGGTCCCAGAGAACTGCAGCGAGTCAGGGTAGACAAGACTGAACTTGATAGACCAGTAATATCACTGTGGATAAGGCAGCTTCATGTATTCAATACTTCTTTAGGTGAGACACTGTGACTTAGTAACAGAGCACTTGCTTTATATTTAGATGGTCCCAGGTGCAGTCCCTGGCATCTCCAGGCAGGCAGTAGGTGATGTCAAGGACCTCTGTCTATGACCCTGGAGAACTGCTGCCAGTCAGAGGAGACAATACTGACCTTGATAGATTAGTGATCTGACAGTTCAGGATATATGTGCATTGAACATGTATATACGAAACAATACATACAAAACATATACAAAACAATAAATAAAACAATACAATAAAACTGACAGTGAAAAGCAGAGAACAGAATCCAATAACATATATCTAATTCCCAACATTCCCCTCTGCATGTGGATACTTATTTCCACAGATAGGGGGCATACTCTCCCCCAACAGTTTTTTTTTTTACAGTCTCAGGGGACTCTGGAGGATTGCAGAAAAATCCAAAAAGTTAAAAAAAAGTTGACCCCCCCCATACATTTTGAAATGGCCGCCACAGGGATTTTATCCAGGCCCCACTGCATCAACAGTGATAGACTGGCTGATAGCCAAAGAGAGAGACAGAGAGGGGAGTAAGCAAAAGCAGGACTGTAAGCAGGGAGTAAGCAAAAGAAGGATTCATCCTGCAGTAGGAATAGCTAAATAGCAAGGGGAGTGGAGCCTGGCCTGGAACTAGGATTGCCTGCTCCAGGTTAGGAAATTCCTGGAGATTCTGTGGTGAAGTCTGAGGAGTCCAGAGTTTGGGGAGGGGAGGGGCCTCAGCTGGATATAATGCCACAGAGTTCACCCATTTTCTCCAGGGGGACAGATCTCTGTTGTCTGGAGTTCAGTTGTAATTCTGGGAGATCTCCAGGCCCTACCTGGAGGCTGGCAAACCTAGGCCTAGCAGCACCCCGTGGGTGACTTGATATCACCTGACTTGCATGATTCAACTAGGCCTGGCTGCTTGCTACTGTTCAACAGCAGCCACCCTATGAAAGCCAGTGTAGTATAATGGTCAGAGCTTCAGAGGAGGGTTTGTGAGACCCAGATTTAGATCCCTATCTTGCTGCAGAAGCTCACTGGTTGATATTGGACCACCAGTCACATACTTTCAGCCCAACCTACCTTGTAGGGTTGTTGTATTGATAAAAAGAAGGAGAGGAGAATGATATAAGCTGCTTTGGGTCCCCACTGTGGAGAAAGACCATAGTTTTGGGGGGAAGGAGATGGAAAGCTGAAGACAGAGGGGCAGATAAAGGTAGGTTGGCTGTTGGGTGGGAAGGAGAAAGGGATACGCAACTCCAGGCTGGGAAATTCCTTGATGTTTTTTGGGGGGGAGCCTGGGGATGATGGGGATTGAGGTGGGCAGGGACTTCAGACAGATATAATGCCATAGAATCCACCCTCCAAAGTTCCTCCAGGGGAACTAATGTTGCCAACCTCCAAGTGAGGATTGGAGACCTCCTGGAATTACAACTGATCTCCCGATGACAGAGAACACTTCCCTTGGAGAAAATGGCTGCTTTGAAGGGTGGAGTTTATGGTATTACACCCTACTGAAGTCACTTCCAAGCTCAAACCTCATCCTCCCAAGGCTCCACCCCCCCCATCTCCAGGAATTTCCCAACATGGAGCTGGCAACCCTAAGAGGAACTGATCTCTGTATTTGGACAATCCATTGTGATTCCTGGAGAGCGGCTGCTGCCACTGCTGCTGTGTGTATGGGGGAGGAAGTGGGTGGGAGGCCAGGAGAGTTACAGAGGCAGAAAGAGTGATGTGGTGGAGACAGAGAGGAAGTGACAGGCATGGAGGGGAGAAAGAGAATGAAAGTAAGAAAAGGGTGGCAGGAAGGAGAAAGAATGTGAGAGAAGCAGAGGGAGAGGGGAAGAAGCAGAGGTGGGGGGAATGGGATAGCCGTTCCTGCAAGTTTCTTGCAGGTCCCCACTTCTAAATACAAATAAAGACGTGAAAAAAGGGAACATTCAATCACCCCTTCTGCCAAAACTCTACCTTATTCTGAATTGTAACCTTATAAATGTGCTAATTTGGATGCTAGAATGCCATTTTTCTTGCTTGTATACCATTTGAAACAACTCTGGCACAATTTCAGAACTGGGCATCTACTGGCATTTCTTTTATATGTGGTAATGTATGGTGCTAAACATGTAGAAACCACAAAAGCATTTGCCACAGTTCTCTGAGCAGTGAGATGTTGCACAGGCTAGCACTTACCCAGATCAATTCCCTTTGGAGGAGAGACCACTAGAGGCTTAGGATCACACACATGAAGTTGGTCCATCAGTGTCAATACTGTCTTCTTAGACTGGCAGCAGTCCAGAGTCTCAGGCAGAGGTTTTTGGAATCATCTAGTACCTGATGATCTTTTATACTAGATGTGCTGGGGATGGAACCTAGGATCTTTTGCGTGAGACCTTCAAGCAGATGTTCTACCATGGAGCCATGGCGCTTCACAATGTCTTTATAGTAATTTTTTAAATTTAGAAATGTGCAGGTAAATTTGAGGCACAGAGGGTCCTCCTACAGGGCAGATGATGTGCTACATCACGTCAGATCTCCAGAGAGTATGTGTGTGACAGAGATCCTGCTTATACACATACTACACGAGGTGCTTCAGTCACCCCATCAGATTTTCTCCCCCACTCACCTGCCTAAAATACTGTATTTCCTTTTCACACAGACATCCACCCTCTTCCTCCTTCCAGCCAGGTGGGAAGCTGATCCTCTTTCATCTCTTTTAGGAACTTGAAGAAAACCATATCCTGATGTTCAAGGACCATTCAAGGACAGCTACAGCAGGTAAGACATATTACCATTCCCTTTGCCACGTGACCTGGTTTCCCCCAGGCACAGCACTTCTGGTTTGTACTGCAGATTAGAACTATTTTCCAAATCCCAAGATTGTTGCAATATTTTTGTTAACCATTTCAGATCTCTGCTTCGCCCTGCTGACGTTGTAGATTGGATCGCATTGCACTGAACAGTTTTCGAGCACCCTGTATATGGTGCTTACCAGTACAGTTGATGTGTAAATTATCATGTAGAATGCTGATTTATTGACAGATACTGTTAAGAAATGTGTACTTTGGGGCGGAGCGACGGCCTGGATGGGGAAAGTCGCATAGGGATCGAGCTCCTTCCCGACTCCCCCAATTCACATCAATCCGCACACGGAAACGAAACATTCACAGCTTGGGCCATGGGAAAAAAGATCGTGATTAAGCCGAAAACGCTTCATTCATCTTCAAACTTCTTTAAAAACATTCTAAGGGAAGAAAAAGCAGTTTCTGCAAAATCTCAAGCTCACCGGGCGGAAACCAAAATGGCCACCAAATCTTCGGAGACGAGCTCGCAAGGCGCGGAACTGCTAACTGCAGCTGACTTTCCTGTAAGTCTAACCTCATTTAAAGCAGACATTGTGGGAACTCTCCAAGAACTTTTAAAGCCAGTAAATGAGCAACTCGAAGCCTTGCAAAACGCGATGCAGGAGGTAGCTTTAATGGCCGAGACTGCAATAGAAATGGGACAGGCGAACCAGGAAGGAATCCAGAGCTTAGAAA
>NW_015203495.1:0-9384 GCF_001447785.1 Gekko japonicus | reverse complement strand
TGGAAGGAAAAGTGTTAGCCTGGATTTCCTCTTCCATCGGCTCGTCTGAATCCTGCTTCGGGCACCCCTGTTCCCAAGGCTGTGAAGCCTTCCTCTATGTACATGCAACAAAACTTGTACTGTTTTTTTTGTAAACTGTTTGAGAGGTGGGATGGAAGCATCGGGTACCCACGTTTCAGACTTCAGTGAGACTTGTTTTATGCCCTGTCAACTCTGGGAAGGAAAAGTGTCAGCCTGGATTTCCTCCTCCATCTGCCCGTCTGGATCCTGCTTCAGGCACCCCTGTTCCCAAGGCTCTGAAACCTTCCTCTGTGTACACGCAACAAGACTTGTACTGGTTTTTTGTAAACTGTTTGAGAGGCGGGACGGAAGCATCAGGTACCCACGTTCCAGACTTCGGTGAGACTTGTTCTATGCCCTGTCAGCTCTGGGGCTCAAACACGTGACAGCTGGATCAGACCAAAGGACCACTCAGTCCAGGCACCTGCATCCATTCTCCCCCGGGCTTGCCCCTTCCATGTGCCCTCGTGTTCAGATGGGCAGGAGAAAAAGAGGGGGCTGGAAAGGATGGTGCGCAACACATCACCCATATCACCCTCACATCCAGCCAAAACCCCAGGTGTTATTGTTGCACATCATTCGATGTTCTGGAAAATCTAGGGCAACACTAATGGGTTTCTGTAGTGTCTGTGTCCAGGTTTTCAGCCAGACGAAACATCAACGAGACATTGAGTCTACCCCATGCCCCACCCTATAGCTCGCAGTGGTGCCAGGCAACCCCTTGGCATTCCTAGTCCAGTATCCTGTTTCTGACTGTGTCCTGCCAGATGCCCTTGGAAAACCTTCAAGCAGGGCCACAGAAGCCAAACTATTGGCCCCTAGCTATGGGTTTTCAGAGGGATGCTGCCCCAGAACATGGAGATTGCATAGATTTGTAATGGCTGGTGGCTGTGCTGAGATTGGTCTAGCTTTACCATTTTGACCCACCTGGAGTCCCCCTCACAGAAGGAAGGTGAGCTATTTTAATTCCTGGGACTAAGAATGGAATTCCCTTCCACGAATCTCTCTCTACCTCATACTGCTTCCCAACTTATTAGTTTTGAGCAAATTATAAGAATTAGAAAAGGCTAGACCCCAGTTGAATGGCTGCGGAAATCTATCAAAGATTCGTAATATCTCACAGCTAAAAGAGTGATAGGTCTGCTATTACCGTCTAAGAAAAGAGGTAATGTCTCCATGTGATTGAGAAACAGTAGTCGTTGCTCAGCAAGTTTATCCCAGCGGGAAACAGAAGTCTTCTCAGACAATGTCTAGGTATCCCTCTTGGATGTCGGAGTGGATAATCTTAACTCTAAGGGGAAAAGCCTTCAACCAGGCCAGAGTTTCAAGAGATGATGCTCCTAATTCACCTTGGAGGGCTATCCCTGCTACATAATTCGGGATTCCGCAGATGGAACGGGATCTAAGAAGAACTGAATCGAAAGAGTCTCCTATTTTGTCACTCCAGATACCAGCTCCTTATAAACTTTGCACGGCCACCTTGGCGTTCAAAAAGCTTGGTGGTGGCTGGGATACACTGAGGCCCAGATGAATAAAAGCAACCACAGAGGATAGTCGATGCCACTGTAGCCAATCTTAGCCAATCTTTTAACATGAGCAGGTTGAACTTCTGACCAAGTTCATCTCGGGTCAAAGCAGACCCCTAAGTATTTCAAATGGGGGGACCTCCTCGATATCCTCCCATGAATCTGTCTAATCCCCTTCCAAGTGAGTGGCCATCACTACATCCCATGGCCCTGAGTCCCAGAAGTGTACTTTGTGTTCTGTGTAGCAACATATCCTTTTTGTCATGTCCTAAATCTTCTACCCAACAACTTCACTATATGCCCCAATCCTATCCGGGCACGAGGCACCCTTACCATGCGAGAGGGGCTCCTGGGCCTGCTCCTTCTGCCCTTCCTCCAACGGAGCTTCCATCTTCACTGATGGTCCCCACACCTAAAAGAGCAGAAAAGGAGATGGGGAAGAGAAGGGATGGAACAGGCTGAGGAGAAGAATCCTGTCCCACTCCGCAATTCCTGACACCTGCGTCGACCAGCAGCGCTTGTTCACCCACAGGGACAAGAAATACCAGGCAGGGAAACCTTAGGATTAGGTCATTGCTTGAATTGAATGAATGAAACCTCACCTGCTCTGCCTGCCTCTTCTCCTCCGCCTGACTCAGGAGGAAACCTTCGGCCAGGGCCACCGCCTGGGAACTGGTCTCCGGCCCGCACCCTCTGACCCAGCACTGCATGTCCTGGGGCAGGACGGCCAGGAACTGCTCCAGGATCACCAGGTCCAGGATCTGCTTCTTGGTGCGCCTCTCTGGCTCCAGCCATTGGTTGCAAAGTCCATGGAGCCGGCTACAGACCTCTCGGGGCCCATCAGCCTCATGGTAGCGGAACTGCCTGAACCACTGGCTGCATACATCTGTGGTCATAGTATCCTGAGCCATGATCTCTGGTGCAGCTCTTTCCCAAAATTCAACACCCTTCCCTGTTTGGATGAGATGGGGACCTCTTCTTGAGGAACCCTATTCCTCCTCTTCCATCTCCTTTCCCGTGTCTCGGATCACCTCCGATGGTGGAAAGATACACTTACTCACTTGGCTATGAAAAGGGAGAGGAAAAGGCATCAAAAGGGCAGAAAGAAAGCAAAAGAGAATGGAGATACATCCCTGACCCCGGTGAAGACGCATCTAAGGATTGCCCTGGTGGGCCAGAAGGAGCGTCCTGGTTCTAGTTTGCCCATCAGGATTAGTCTCACTGTGCTATATTACATATCAGGCTTCTAAAAAGAAATGCCCTTTTAGTCTTTCTGGAAGATAAACTCTCTCTATTTAAACTTTACAAATCTGTTGTGGGTGATATGATCTTAGACTCCAATGACAGTGAAGTGAAGACAACAATGAAACCTCACCTCTTCTGCCTGCCTCTTCTCCTCTGCCTGACTCAGGAGGAAACCTTCGGCCAGGGCCACCGCCTGGGAACTGGTCTCCGGCCCACACCCTCCGACCCAGCACTGCATGTCCTGGGGCAGGATGGCCAGGAACTGCTCCAGGATCACCAGGTCCAGGATCTGCTTCTTGGAGTTCCTCTCCGGCTTCAGCCAACGGTTGCAAAGTCCATGAAGCCGGCTGCAGACCTCTCGGGGCCCGTCCGCCTCGTGGTAACAGAACTTCCTGAACCACTGGCTGCGTACATCTGCGGTCATAGTGTCCTGAGCCATGATCTCTGGCACAGCTCTTTCCCAAAATTCAACACCACTCCCTGCTTGGATGAGACGGGGACCTCTCCTTGAGGAACCCTATTCCTCCTCTTCCATCTCCTTTCCCGTGTCTCGGATCACCGCCGACTGTGGAAAGATACACTTACTCACTCGGCTATGAAAAGGGAGAGGAAAAGGCATCAAAAGGGGAGAAAGAAAGCAAAAGAGAACGGAGCTACATCACTGACCCCGGTGAAGACACATCTAGGAATTGCCAAGGTGGATCAGAAGGCGCGTCCTGGTTCTAGTTTGCACATCAGGATTGGTCCCACTGTGCTATATGACATAACCGGCTTCTAAAAAAGAAATGCCCTTTTAGTCTTTCTGGAAAACAAACTCTCTCTATTTAAACCTTACAAATCTGTCGTGGGTGATATGATCTTGGACTCCAATGACAGTGAAGTGGCTAAATTTGCAAATGACACGAAGTTGTTCAGGGTAGTGAGAAATAGGGAGGATTGTGAGGCACTCCAAAGGGATCTGTCGAGGATGGGCGAGTGGGCGTCAACGTGGCAAATGGGATTCAGCATGGCCAAGTACTCGTCGATGGGGTCCAAACTGGTGGGCACTGACCGAGAGAGATCTTGGAGATGTAGCAGATAACTCACTGAAAGTTTTGCTAGGCAAAAGCCCTGTCCAAGAGCAGCCAGCAGAGGGGAAGGGAGAGGGGAGGAGTCATCTCCGCAGGTGAGGGCACAGGGGCTGCTGGGAGGAACAGGAGCAGGGGGAGGCGGTGGATCTGCAGATGGGGGGAGGGAGCACCCCCAAAATGCCTGTTCTGCGGGACAACCAATCATCGTGAAGGATTCCTCCCATGGGAATAAGCCGGGGTCTCCTTTCCGGGCCTTCCTGCGACCTCCATGGCCGAGAATGGAATTATTTTTATTTGCAAAAATCAGATGCCGCCTCCCTGCCCCCACAAGGGTCACCAAGGCGGCTAACAGAGGATGCAGAAGAAAATGATATTTTAAAGCGATTTGAAACCCAGCCCCGCCCCTGAATAATGCACATGAGAGCGGCATTTCTCCCTCCCAAGGCTGGAAAGCTTATTCGCCCCCACGCACACTTACCTGCGAGTAAATCTCCGCAAGATCCGGCTGCAAGGCTTTCTCCTGCTGCTGCATTGCTGGAGCCCCTCCCGTCCTCTTTGGGGATTTCCTAGCCAAGCCCCCCCTCCCCACGGAAAAAGAGCCTTTCCTCCTTTCCGCCCCCCCTCGTTTTCTCGGCCTCTCTAGCAAACAGCTCTGTCCGTTTAACCCTTTCAGCGCCGCGGACAAATGGCAAACCGCTCCCCGCCCTCCCTGTGAAGAGCAGCGCCCGGCCGGACCGTGAGACTTCAGGCAGGCTCAGCCGGGCTGCTCCGTCTAGAGTGGCGCCGCGCAGAGTTGCGCTCTTCTTGGGGAATCCTCCCCAGGCTGTTCATCCGTCTCAGCAGGCTGTGGAAGGTCGGTAGCTCAGCAGTGAGTGCGGGGCATGACCCGGCCTCTCTAGTTCCAGCTCCTGCCAACCTAGCAGTTCGGAAGCAAGAAATTGCAAGTGGATAAATAGGTACCACTTTGGTGGGAAGGGAACAGCGTTCTGTGCGCCTTGGTGTTCAGTCATGCCGGCCACATGACCACGGAAACGTCTTCGGACAGCGCTGGCGCTTCGGCTTTGAAACCGCAACCCTAGACTGGCTTTCGAGCAAAGGAACCTTTACCTTTTACAAGCAAACTCGCACCAAGCAATCCGGGGAAGGTCTGACCGGATCCTATTCAATGTGGCTTGTTCCTAAGAAAGTGCTTTTAGGATTGCACTGAAAATGACTGTTCCTTCTGGGCCTTCCTACGACCTCCATGGCTGAGAATGTATTTATTTTTATTTGCAAAATTCAGATCCCGCCTCCCTGCCCCCACAAGGGTGGCTAACCGAGCATGCATAAGAAAATTATATTTTAAAGCGATCTGCAACCCAGCCCCGCCCCTGAATAATGCACATGAGAGCGGCATTTCTCTCTCCCAAGGCTGGAAAGCTTATTCGCCGCCCCCCCCCACTTACTTGTGAGTAAATCTCCGCAAGATCCGGCTGCGAGGCTTTTTCCTGCCGCTGCATAGCCGGAGCCCCTCCTGTCCTCTTCGGGGATTTCATAGCCAAGCCCCCCCTCCCCACGGGAAAAGCGCCTTTCCTCCTTTCCGCCCCCCCTCCTTTTCTCGGCCTCTCTAGCAAACGGCTCTGTCCGTTTAACCCTTTCAGCGCTGCAGAGACCTCAGGCAGGCTGCCGTCTGGAGTGGCGCCGCACAGAGTCGCTCTCTTCTTGGGGCATCCGCTCCAGGCCAGGCTGTTCCTCCGTCTCAGATAATGGCACGGTTGATCAGAAGGAGCAGAAGAAAGGAAACTGTTGTTCAACTAGGGTTGTCAAGGTAAAGGTGAAGGTTTCCCTTGCTCGAAAGCCAGTCGAGTCCGACTCTAGCGTTGCGGTGCTCATCTCCGTTTCAAAGCCGTAGAGCCAGCGCTGTCCGAAGACGTTTCCGTGGTCACGTGGCCGGCATGACTAAACACCAAGGCACACTGAACGCTGTTACCTTCCCACCGAAGTGGTACCTATTTATCTACTTGCCATTTCGTGCTAGGTTGGCAGGAGCGGGAACTAGAAACGGGCGCATGACGGCACACTCGGGTCTCGAACTGCTGAACTACTGACCTTCCACAGCCTGCAGTTCCAGCGTCTTAACCACTTGAGCCACCGCAGCTGTTACCCAATTCCTAGCTGAGCATCTCTCATTCTCTCCACATGGGCCTGAACTCCATTTCCCACCAAGCCCTCCAATGAGGGTTGCCAACACCAGGTTGGGATCCTCAGGAGGGCGTGGTTTGGGGGGAGGGAGGGACTTCAATGAGGAATAATGCCAGAGAGTCCATTTCCAAAGCAGCTGTTTTCTCCAGGTGAACTGAGCTCCGTCATAAGAAAAGAAGAGCCCTGCTGGATCAGTCCAATAGTCCAGCGTCCTGTCTCTCACACAGTGGCCATCCGGTTCCTCTGGATGGTCAACAGCAGGGCACGGAGGCCTTTGCCTGATGTTGCCTCCTGGCTCTGGGATCCAGAGGCTTAGTGCCTTTGAGTGAGGAGGTTCCCCACAGTCCCTGTGGCTAGTAGCCATGGATAGATTTCTCCCCCATTAATCTGATCCCCTTTTAAAGCTGTTTGTTCACTACATCCTCTGGCAGGGAATTCCCCGTTTGAATCACTCTCTGTAAAGCAGTCTTTCCTTTTGTCCACCCTGAACCTACTGCCCATCAGCTTCACGGGATGCCCTTGAGTCCTAGTCTGTTGGGACAGGAAGAACATTTGCTCTTTTTCAGCTCTCTCTACCCCGTGCATAATTTTAGAAACCTCTGTCACGGAGATCAAGCCATTTCAGGCTCAAAAAGTTTATTTTCATTCCACAGTCAAGCTTTATGGCAAATTTGTAAGAATATGAAATTAAAGTGATCAGGACAAACATATATTCTGCCAGTAGATGGCACTGCAGGATTGTTTTGTTGTTGTTTTTAAAGCTGCCTAAAGGGTGAATTTACACTGGAGAAAGAGGATCTCGACTGCTTTTGCAAAGAACATCCACGTAACCTCAGACTGGCCACCTTCCGTGCCCCTCCCTCCTTTGATGCAATATTTTCCAAATTTGAAATCTTTTGGGACAGCACCTTTTCTCAGGGTGTGTGGGCAAGAAGATGCACAGTTTTACAGGCCCCACTGACATTCGAACCATGTTCCTTGCCACAGTTCCCCCCACAGCTGCCTTTCTCTGCACTAAAGCTTTTAAAAAATATCACTCAGTGAAACAGTGCTATGACTTTAGTAGCTGACATACTAAGTAAACATGCTGATGTGACAGAACAAAGTTTGAGTCCAGTGGCACCTTTAAGACCAACAAAGTTTAATTCTCGGATTTAAGCTTTTGTGTGCATGCAGATCTGAAGAAGTGTGCATGCACACTGTAATGTATCCAGTCCTGACAAGTCCGGACAAGTCCAGAGACAAACAGTCCTGACAAGTCCAGACAAGTCCAGAGACTAACGTCGAGCTTCGCTCCAAGAGACAATGGACTATGCAGATCCTAGCCCGCTCCAATCAGGGGGCTAGGTTCCTGGCCGAGAGCCAATGGGACTCTCGGCCACTGTAAATAACCTATTGGGAAGTGGGGTGTGTGTTTTGGGTGGCGTTTTCTCGGGGAATATAAGCCAGCCTGCGAGCCAGCCAAAGTCATCTTGTTCTTGATCAAATAAGGTACGCTTTGCTGAAATCACTCTACGTCTTCGTACTTTTCACACACGAAAGCTTAAATCCCAGAATTAAACTTTGTTGGTCTTCATGGGGCCACTGGACTCAAACTTTTGTTCTGTTGCTTAAGACCGATGCGGCTACCCATCGGAATCTATAGCCCTGTAATGTTAAAGAGACAGGCGGAAATATCTGAAGGTGGGTTGCTGCTCGGGCTCCATTCACACCTTTTAAGCTCCTTGATAGTCATCATCTCTAATAGCTGCCGATGGACCTGTCCTCCGCCATTTCTCTAAATACCATTTCAAGCGGTGACCGTCACATCTTGGGGTACTGAAGTCCATCCATTGAGTACCAAAGTCTTTGCATGGCATGAAAACATCTGCAACCAAGATCATACAAAATGCATAGAGCTCCCTGTCATTCTCCGTCTTCTAGTCATCTAATTCCCTTCCCAGGTGATTTTTGGCAACTGACGAAGATGAGAAATCTTTCATTTGTCAGCACATTCATCTAAATTGCTTTTCACTTCCTTTTTAAAAGAAAGTTTGAGCCTCTTTTCATCATTGCGAGGGCAGAATGGTGGAGGCTAAATAAATAAAGAAAGAAATAAAACCCTCTTTCAAAGAGACAGTATTCATTGGGTTAAACGTAAAAAAAAATTGACTGGGAAGCACAGAATCTTTACACACGATCCCTGATCCTAAACCTATCGTGGTTAAGGAGAAAATGCTGTTCAAACAAATTACAAAGATGACCTGACGCCAATGGTAACAAGAGAAAGAAATAGAAGCACTTCTTGCATGACATAGTCTTGGCTCTCTTTGTAGCAGGAACTCCTTTGCATATTAGGCCACTCTCCCCTGATGTAACCAATCCTCCAAGAGCTTACAGTAGCCCCTGGAAGAAGAGCTCTGTAAGCTCTTGGAGGGATTGGCTACATCAGGGGTATGTGTGGCCTAATATGCAAAGGAGTTTCTGCTACAAAAAGAGCCTGTAGGTACGTCTAACTTACGGTGAACAGATTAACTTGCTACAGCTCCAAGCCCAGGTAAGAGTATAGAAGCACATCTTGCATGACATATTCACGTAGGTACATTTCACTTACTGTGAACAGATTAACTTGGAAAAGGTTAACTTGTTACACCTCCAAGCCCAGGTAAGAGAGAGGAGAAGAGAGGTCCTATATAGGATGAAATGGAAGGCAAGCAGAGGCCGAAGGGGCTCAACATCTAATCGATGAGAGGGCGGGGCCAACCACCAAGAGTACCTGATGTGAGAGAATTCTCTTAACCCTTTCCCTCCCAGATCCTCTTGCGTGCAGAGTTACAATATCCAACACAACAGTATTGTCCTTCTGGTCCCACGGGAAGGGGAGGTGTGAAGAGAAAACAGTTTCCATTGTTGTAGCCAGGGACAAGTTTAGATCTAGAAAATCTAAAAACCAATTCAGTCCTAAGACTTCATGGAGGGCATTATTCTGATACCATTCCAAAACCCTGTCTAAAAAACAGAATGAGACGGAACGCACACCCAGATGCTCACACCTAGGCACTGACACACCAATTCTCTTTGTATCAGATTTTTAGATTTAATAAATGGGGTGGTTCCTACACCTCTCCTACAAAAAAGAAGAGTGCAGCGTGTCTTGTTGAAACTGTGTATGAAGCTGCAGAAAGAAATCCTCCTGCAGGTGGTTGAGACTGGCAAGCACATCATACCCTGACTGATCCCAGTGATTGACTCCCCACACTCATGACGTGGGTCAGTTAAGTTCAAGACCTGGTGTGCTGGTATGTGGTTTCAAATCCACACTT
>NW_015203494.1:0-9174 GCF_001447785.1 Gekko japonicus | reverse complement strand
TTTGAATGTTCAGAGTGTGGAAAGCGATTTACTACGAGTAGCCAACTTCAAAAGCATCAAAGAACCCACACTGGGGAGAAACCTTTTGAATGCTCAGAGTGTGGAAAGAGATTCAGTCAGAGTAGCCATCTTCAGTATCATCAAAGAACCCACACAGGGGAGAAACCTTTTGAATGCTCAGAGTGTGGAAAGAGATTCCTTCATGGTGGCGCTCTTCAAGTGCATAAGAGAACCCACACAGGGGAGAAACCTTTTGAATGCTCAGAGTGTGGAAAGAGATTCAGTCAGAGTAGCCATCTTCAGTATCATCAAGGAACCTGCACACGGGAGAAACCTTTTTAATGTTCGGAGTGTGGAAGGAAATTCAGTACGAGTTGTAGACTTCAATAACATGAAAGAGCCCACACGTTATAGAAACCTTTTGAATTTTCGGAGAGTGGAAAGATATTCAGAATGAGTGGCAGTCTTCAAGATCATCAAAGAACCCACACAGAGGAGAAAGCGTTTGACCGCTCGGACTGTGGAAAGAGATTCAGTATAAATGACATTCTTCAAAGGCACTGAAGAACTCACACAGGGGAAAACCTTTTGAATGTACAGAATGTTGAAAAAGATTTAATCAGAATCACAGTCTGTAGCTGCATAAATGAACCCATACGGGGGAGAAATTAGGGCTCTGCGAGGGGGGGAATCAGCAATATTCAGATTTGGGGCTATTTGGCAGCATCATATTCAAGACTCCCAAATAGGCAGTTCCATTATACCCTATGGGCCATTAAAGTCAATGGGAAAATCTAATAGGTTATAATCTGGGGGGAGGTGGTTTGAGGGAGGAGTTCCAAACTCACAGCACAACTGCTGGAGCCTCTCCACAAAAGAACCCCCAAGTTTCAAAAAGATTGGACTGAGGGTTCAATTCTATGGGCCCCCAAACAGGTTGGCCCCATCTCCTCCATTTTTTTCTATGGTGGGAAAAAAATGTAAATTTTCCCATGGTATTTTTAGTGGGCTTGGGGGGAGGGGGTTTGAGAGAGAGAGGCACCAAATTCACACCGTGGTTGGTAGAGCTTCTCACATGAACTCCCAAGTCCCAAAGTCATTGAACGAGTGGGTCCAATTCTGTGAGCACCCAAACAGGTGACCTCCCCTTCCCTCTATTCTTTCCTAAGGGGATAAAAACTAACCCAGCCGACAGTGGATGGGCCTTTGGCCTGATCCAACATTGGCGTCTCTTATGTTCTTATGTTCTTCTTTGCCAGGAGCCAAACACTGCATAACAAGTGCCATAGTGGCAGTGCAGGTGCCACACAGAAACCCAAGAGGACCAGTGTCAAATCAGAGAATCTCTGTCTTGCAAACCAGGGTGAGGGTTGGGGCTTTCTGAAAGGACAGCAGAGCCAG
This sequence comes from Gekko japonicus, assembly GCF_001447785.1. Classification (NCBI taxonomy): domain Eukaryota; kingdom Metazoa; phylum Chordata; class Lepidosauria; order Squamata; family Gekkonidae; genus Gekko; species Gekko japonicus. The sequence goes on along the minus strand of NW_015203494.1, from coordinate 7,773 downwards.
TGCATTGAATGCAGTAGTGCCAGCAGAGCGGGAGAATCCTGTGCCTGCTGGAACCAACCTGTTTGGTTTTACTGCATTCAAAAGCTTCAAGCGAGGCAATTGCCCCACCCCATAATTGCCCCCCCCCCCATTTGATGTAGACCAGGGGAAACTGGGAAGCCAAGGGTCGGTGGCAGAGTGTTCCACATGGCCTTCTCTAACATCTCTCCCTGACACCACCCTAGCTTGTACCTCACCAGTAAGATCAGATGGACTGCTTGGGAGTCTTCAAAGAATAAACCGCATGGCATGCTCCCTTCTTTCTCCTGGGTCAGCCTCCAGAGACTTTGTGGCAAGAGAGACAGACAGCTAGTCCCCACACTGACCTTTCCTTCCTGTGTTTACTCTCACTATCCTTTTGATACGTGGAATGGGGATCCCAGGGAAACAACTTCTTTTCTTCCGTTCACCTCTACTCCACATATCACCTGCCTCCACCCTTAGCTAGTAAGCTCACTCTATCCTATCTCTCCTCTTTCCTCTCCAGATTGTAGTTCTAGTATAATAAAGACACTAGGGTTAGTCTGTTAAAGTGTGCCTCCGTGTACCTTTGTGTCACTCTAAGCCAAGCTACCCAGGCTGGGTCCCCAGCTATTTCCCAGCAGCTGAGCCCAGTGCTATGGAGGGAAATGTCAGCTCTACAGGACCGAGTCTACCCTTTACCCCTTGTCAAGGAGTCCAGAGAAGGACTGCTTGTCTGGCTGACGGTCTGTGTGGGCAACACTGGGCAGTGTGGATGGGAAGTCATGAGATTGTTCAGCTGTTAGAGCTCTTTGGTATTACCCAGGGTGCACTGTGAGGAGGCGAGCTAGAGTGGCACCCCAAACAAAAGGCTCAAATTCTAGGTAGTCGTAGTGAGTGGGACTGCTGCCCAGTCAGTCCACGAGCAGACCCTTACCCCTGGAGTCAACCCAGGGAAGGAGGGCCTCAGGAAGTGAGAGGGAGGGGCCATGTTTGTCCACCCTGATCCTCCGCTCTCAGCAGCTACCTTTGTCCCATCTGAGTAACCGTAGCCTGGGGGTGGCTGCCCCTCACCATGGGTCCTCCCTCACCCACCACCCACCCCTGCTAAGGAAAAATGCTTCAGGTGCTAATCTTCGTGGCACTGCTGTGGGATTTCCTGGGTTTTGTCTGGGACTGGGACTGGCCATTTTTTCAGGTGCAATGAAGACTTTTGTTGCTGCTGCTGCTGGTGTTTAAATCAGCATTCATTTTTTGTTTGGAGATGGATGGGGGGTGATACCCAGAGGAAACCCACATTGCACAGTGTCGCACAGCTACTGGGGTTCCACAATGGGTTTTCTGGGGAGGGGTGGCTTGAGTGAGAGAATGCCATGGGGGGAGGGGGTTGGGAGAGCATCCATCTGCCAATCAGAAAACCTCACCTTTTTGCTTCAGCTCCTACATCTTGAGACATTCCTGTGGCTTTTATATATGATACACAATGCTGTTTCCTCCTGGCATTTTTCATCTAAATATCCCTGCAGTGCTGGCAGCCGCGAAAACAGCTGGAATCTTTGCTCTTGCTCTGCCACCAACCTCCCTCTGTGCCTGGCCTGAGATTCCCGTCTTCTCCTTTCTCTGGCAGGTTCAGACCTGTGAGATGGATTTTGGCCCTTTATGTGCAGTTACATGAGAGGAAGCCACACCGTATCCTGATCCTGTGCACTGGGAACACTGCTCTGTGCCATTACCAGAGGATTCTCATCACAAACCAATGTGGTCTTTCAGAAATGACAGGGATTCTGGAGTGTGTAATTTTTCTACCTTTCACCTAAAATTTAGGTGATGTTAAACGACACATCTTTGTCCAATGCATACTGGGGAACCAAAGCACTTTCTGAAGGCGGATGCCGGTTTGAGTGCATGGCTCTGGTTTACTTGTCTCTCTGCTCCGAGGGAGGGAGGGGGGAAAGGTGCAAATAATGGATGAAAAGTTGGAAATGGAGGATCTATGCTATTAGCCCGTTGGTATCCATCAATAGCATTTTTTAAAAAAATGATATTATATTGCACGTAACATGTATGGGATATAGTTATGAAGGATTTGGAGAACCTGGGAGGTCTTTTAGGCTTTTGTTACTGTCCATGGGGTCCAGTGTCATCGATGCAACGAACATGAAATTAAGCAAACTCCGGAGGATGGCGGAAGACAGGAGGGCCTGGCGTGATGTTGTCCATGGGGTTGCGAAGAGTCGGACTCGACTGTGTGGCCGAATGACAACAACAAAATGGAAGCCCCCGCATACCAATCTCGCAGGGATAAATGTACCCTTGAAAAAACACCTCTTGGCAAATGGCACCTTGAATTCAGGATTTTAAAATGGTGAGAGAGTTGAATGGGATGTTTGAAGAACTCCCAGAGGTCCACTGAACCTTTCCTCAACTTTTGTTAGGGGAAAAAGAATCACAGTATTTCTTGGAGAAATATTTTATTTAGTGGCTGAAAGAGGCTTATTCCATTACACAAGTGAAGAAACACTTAACTAAATGGAGTCTGGCACAACAGTAATGTTGAATTTCTGATGTTCCCGTAAAAGATCTTTCAAATCTTCCATCTCTCAGAAATAGAAGAGAGCACTGGATGGAGGGAGGTCCAGTGCTAGTGTGGGGGTGTGTGTTGTGGGACAACAAAGACACGGGGCTATCCTGTGGTGTATCATGAGATCCCCTGCAATCGGAGATACCGACTGAAGTAGTATGGGATGCATTCAAAGCTTTTATTAGAGGTTGTAATGTAATAACAATATTGTGTTACAATAAAAACACATTAAAACATTTGTCAGATTTTTCAAGAACAGATAGATGTCCCTTTAAAAGAATTGCTTCAAAAAATAGGAAAAGTAGAAAAGATACTTTATTGATGGAACTATGCACTAATTACGTTAATACATAAACGTAACTCTGAAGGATGTGAAATTAAAAACTATAGACTGATATCTCTCTAAAATATTTGCTAGTATATTAGCCCACAGACTGAAAAAGGTGTTGTCTCAAATTATACATCAAGACCAGATGGGCTTCTTACCAAAGAGGCAAATGAAAAATAATTTGCGTGTAGTTATTGATGTATTAGAATATTATGAATCTCACCCCAAAAAGAGCTTGTTCTAATGTTTCTTGATGCTGAGAAAGCTTTCGATAACTTATCGTGGAATTCCTTTGCTGCAGAAATTAGACTTATCGGATTGCGGACATCAACATTTAACTATGATTAAGGCAATTTACAAAACTCAATATGCTAAAGTTCTGGTAAATGGAGACTCAACTATTAATATAGAAATACAGAAAGGCTCGAGACAAGGTTGTCCGCTATCTCCTTTATTGTTTATTTTTGCATTACAATCTCTGAATAACTCTATACGAGGTAAAGATCAGATAAATGGATTAAAAATAAGAGGGGAGGAATTGAAATTACTAGCATTTGCAGATGATCTTTTATAGTGGAAAATCCAAAAATGTCTATTAATCTTTTGATGGAAGCAATTAAAATTTATGGTCTGGTAGCTGGCCTCAAAATAAACTTTAAGAAAACGAAGCTTCTCTTGAAAAATTACCTACCCGGTACTGTACAAGAAATTCAAAAAAATAACGTCTATGGAAATAGTGAAAAAAGTGAAATACTTGGGTATAAATTTATCTAACAAATGCAGCTCTATAATAGATGATAATTACAAAAAGTTGCTAGAAGAAATTAAAAATGACCTTTTGAGATGGAAAGACATACCTTTATCCATTATGGGCAAAATTACTGCGATAAAGATGAATATACTACCAAGATTCTTATTTTTGGCCCAAAATATTCCCATATTGAAAAGATCACAACTTTTTGTGGAATTAGATAGAATTACAAGAAAAATTAAATGGCACCCTATAAGGTAAAGAATAAAGTGGAAAGTTCTTCAAGCTGGAAAGGACAAAAGGGGGATGGGTGTACCTAACTGGGCACTATACTACCGAGCGGCATCTTTACCTTGGATAAAAGATTAGATTACCCTGGAAGACGCTAGAATTTTAGCGCTAGAAGGTCATGATCTTTATATGGGCTGGCACTCTTGTGTATGGTACGAAAAAGAGAAAATACACTCACACTTTAATCGTCATATACTAAGAGGAGCCTTAAGTAAAATTTGGAATGACATAGAGAGATTTTACAAGCAGGGGTCATTTCCTGCAGGAGCGCACAGAAACGGACCTCTGGCAGTAAAGTGCCCAGGGGGCAGGCCCCCAATAGCTAGTAATCCAAAACAGTCCAGTGGAGCCTGAGTGGTGGGTGTTGCCTTCTGACACACTTCCGGTGATGTCAGGGGGTGTGGTATATGCTAAAGAGTTATGCTAATGAGCTCCTGCACCTCTTTTTCTAAGAAATTACCCCTGTTTACAAGAAGATGCCTAGGTGGGTCTCTCCTCTAGAGGCATTTATAAAACCTTCACTTATGTCTATGAGCAAAAAAGTAAGCTATCAAATATTGCTCGAAAGAAATTATAACTTAAAAACAGAAGATAAATTATTACCTGAACACCAAATTAATTTATCCTAGTGGGAACGTACACTACTGCAAGATAGATATGGTAAAGACATGTTAAAAGGTTTTGAGGATCGGAATAATCAAGTTGATAAGATCTGGCTGTCATCAAGTGACAAATTAATCCAGAAATTCTATAGATTTTTATTGGAGGACTATGAGTATGATGAAAATATTAAGACTACAATGATTTCATGGATGAAGGATATGGAGAAAATTATAGAAATAGAAAAATGGGCCAAAATATGGAAGTCTGTAAAATATATGAGAGCTGTTTCGTACAAGGAGAATATATACAAAATGTTCCATAGGTGGTATTGGTCCCCGGACAAAAGTGTTACACCAACACATCTAACAAATGCTGGAAATGTAAATTGAATGTAGGGATCTTTTACCACATGTGGTGGACATGTAGTAAAATACAAAAATATTGGAAAATGGTTCACAAAATAATTCTAGAAATTCTGGCTTTAGATGTTTTATTAATAACTGAAATATATTTGCTAAATATAATTCCAAAAGGCTATCCTGCACAAGATGTATATTTACTAACATTTATTATAACAGCTGCTCAAATATTATGGGCAAAAAACTGGAAACTAGATAAAATACCCTCAAAAGAGGACTCAATACTTAAATTGTTAGAACTTGCACAAATGGATAACTTGAGTGTATTGCTTCAAGATAAAGATAACAAAATACAGAACAAAAGATGGGTAAGGGTATATAATTGGATAAAGCATGTAAGATCTATAGACTCTATACTCTAAGAACTTGAAATTTTCATTTTCTTTTTGAAAAAGTGAAAAATAAACGGGGGGGAATAGAAGAGAGAGCGCTGGATAGAGGGCGGTCCAATGCTAGTGTGGGGTGTGTGTTGTGGGACAGCAAAGACACGTGGCTATCCTGTGGTGTATCATGAGATCCCCTGCCTGGATCAATGCTTGACATCCAGACTGGACTTCCGTAATGCGCAGTATATTGGTCTCACCTGAAAAGGAACATGGAGGCTGCAAATGGCACAGAACACAATGGCTCAGCTATTAATGGGAGGTAATGGGAGGATACATATGATACCCATTGTGCAGTCACTCTGATGGTTACCCATCAGTTCCCAGGTGGAATTTTAGGTATCAGCTATCACGTACAAAGCACATATCTGTGGGACTCCCTCTCCCGCTGTGCTCCGCCATGACATCTTTGTTCATAGAAAGCGGGGCCTCCAGCAGGTGCCACCCAGCAAATGGGCAAAATCAACAGCGCCCTGTACACATGCATACTCTGTGGTAGACCCCACTGTCCTGATGCATTCCTGGGCCAGGGCGGAGCGTGCCACCGGAGTGGAGGGTGTGTAGAGTAGGGCGCTAGTCTGTGAGGTGTAGTTCAAGTCTGGTCCAGGATCTTGCACGGATACGGGTTCTGGGCGCAGAGCAGGTTGAAAGAGCAGCCTGAGAACAGGGTCGAGCGGCCAAAAGTCATTCATGAGCAGACCGAGAACAGATCTGAGAAGCACCAAGAGGCGGTACGAGAAGTCACAGTGAGTAAGCAGAGTCCGGTACAGGGGTCTCATCTCCCCTCAAGGAGTCCGTGCCGCTCCCTTTACTGCTGAACAGTGGAGGCAAGGCAGCCGGTGTGACCTCGTCTGGTCTTCGGTCCCAGGTCAGGCCGGTGAGGGCTCTTTCCTCAGCTGGGACTTCTGTGGTTTCACGGGAGCAGCTGTCAGTGGCCAGTCGTGAGCCAAGGTCTGCTTCTGCTGCCCCTTCGTCACTGTCTGAACTGGCCGACGTGGGCTGGTCAGGGTGACAATTCATTGTACATCCCTTTTTGTTCTGTGAGGAGCTGAACTTGGGACGCGTTGCCTAACCAGGCCAGAGTCTGCATGGAGGGGAGGAAGTTTTAAGATGAATAAGTACAAAACAGCAACAACAAGCAGGAGTAAGGGGGAAAGTCCTATGGTGCAAAACACCCCAAAAGATTTTACCAAATGGGGCATAACGAACTGGAACCTTCTGCGTGCTGAGCAGATACTCTTACCGCTGAGCCACGGCCCCTCCTTGACCCAATTCTAGCATAGCATGGGTACACCATTATCCAGTTCAAATGACCAGGTCGTTAGGTATAAGTAGTTAATACCCAATCCAATTAGGCTTCCTTGGCCTCTATTTTTTTTTTTACCTCAGGCTCCTCCTCCTCCAGCCTTTGGTGTTCTTTTCTCTTCTATGCCTTCCCTCATCCAATATACTAAAACCAGCTTGTGGTGGTGGTGGTGAGATTGTCTGAACCGTTGAACACTTCAGGTGCCTATTCTCTGGTGGCCCACGTGGAGCCCGGGGAGGCTGTGTGGTGTAGTGGTCAGGGCGTCGCCTCCTTCTTGCAGCATCCCTGGCCAGCCACCCCTTCAAGCACCACAACTGTTCGCTTCTCCACTCTGGAGCTCGGCCTTCCAAGTCCCAACAAAGAACACGCTGCTGCCTCAGGTGAACCCTCCATGCAAAAAGCGACACACACACACCACACACTGAGGGGTCGTCCCCACGGCCACTGGCAGGGGATGGAGAGGCAGGGATGTTAGATCCAGGTGAGGAAATCCCTGGAGATCAGTGGGTGGAGCCTGGAGAGGACAGGGACCTCAGTGGGGTCAAACACCACAGAGTCCACCCCTCCTTCCCAAGCATCCATTTTATCCAGGGAAACTGGTCTCTGTAGTCTGGAGATGGCCTGTAATCCCAGGGGATCCCCATGCCTGGAGTTTGAGATCCCTATTCCACGCTCCTAGATCTGTGTGGGTGGGAGAGGATAGTGGCTACTAGCCATGGTCACTGAGGGGAACCTCCACAGTCAGTGGCAGTAAACCTCTGAATCTCAGAACCTGTCAGGTATCCCGTAATTCAGTATCAACAGCAGGTCCTTAAACAGGCAAAGTTTTATTGATCAGAGATACAGAGACATCATGAACGCTTGAGTCAGGAAGGTAACTTTCAAGAGGGCTATCATAATTATACAGGCTTCAAAGCAAACCCTCTGACACCTAAAGGCCAATAAGCGGTTACATATAAGCACGGGGAAATGGTTAACGGTTTCGCGAGTGCGCGAGAGATAGCAGAGGCTTCACGCCGGGCGCTCAAGGCCACCAGTGAGATAAGACACTCAGCTACAGAAAACAGCTGCAAGGGAAATCTTTTTTTTTTTTTATAATATAAATTTTTAT
>NW_015203493.1:0-20871 GCF_001447785.1 Gekko japonicus | reverse complement strand
CTGTTATGAAAGCAAAAGGACAGGTCTGTTCCTTGGTGTGTCAGTAGCACTTTTGCTATTTCTTACAAGGCAGCCACCTAACACCCTGACGGCGTTGAAAAGGGGGCCGTTTAGCTTAAGAAGAACAGGAAAAGAGCCCTGCTGGATCAGACCAGTGGTCCGCTAGTCCAGCATCCCGTCTCACACAGTGTCCAAACGGTTCCACCAAAGGGCCAACAAGAGGGCACAGGGGCTGAGGCCTTCCCCTGATGTTGCCTCCTGGCTCTGGGATTCAGAGGTTTAGTGCCTCTGAATATAGAGGACCCCCTCAGCCACCGTAGCTAGTACCCATTGATATCCTCCATGAATCTATCTAATCCACTTTTAAAGCCATCTGTGCCTGTGACCATCACTACATCCTCTGGCAGTGAATGCCATATTTTAATCACGCTCTGTGTAAGGTCTTGTAGAGACTAGGAAAATGCCACCACAGTTGTAAAGGTAAAGGTTGTCTTGCTCAAAAGCCAGTCGAATCCGACTTTAGGGTTGCAGTGCTCATCTCAATTTCAAAGCCGAAGTGCTGTCCGAAGACGTTTCTGTGGTCATGTGGCCGGCATGACTAAACACCAAGGCGCGCGGAACACTGTTACCTTCCCACCGAAGTGGTACCTATTGATCTACTTGCAATTTCTTGCTTTCGAACTGCTAGGTTGGCAGGAGCTGGAACTAGAGATGGGAGCTCACTCCATCATACGGCACCCGGGTGTCAAACTGCTGAACTACTGACCTTCCACAGCCTGCAGTTCAGCGTCTTAACCACTTGAGCCACCGCAGCTCCTACCACAGTTGCACGGTCATGCTAATCTGACGTTGAAGAAAGTTAGAGCTTTTCTATTCTTTTGGTTCTACCTTCAACCCAATGGGAGACTGCAACCGAGGTGTCAGAAGGAGATTAAAACTGGGAAGGGCAGCTGTGAAAGAGCTAGAAAAGATTCTTAAATATAAAGATGTGTCTCTGGCGACCAAGGCAGTGGCCACACACACTGAATAATCCACTTTCAATCCATTTTCAGTGCACTTTCCAACTGGATTTTACAGTGTGAACTGATAAAATCCAGTTGGAAAGTGCATTAGAAGTGGATTGAAAGTGGATTCTTTCGCGTGTGTGACCGCAGCCCAAGATTTACTTTATTTTTTATTTCATTTATTGGGATTTTTACCCCCGCCCTCCCCGTGGGGTAAACAAGTTCATTCATGCCATGGTATCCCCCATTATTATATATGGGTGCGAAAGTCGGACAACGCAGAAAGGTAACGGGAGGAGAGTTGATTCATTTGAAATGTGGTGTTGGGAGAGTTTCACGGATCCCGTGGACCTACAAAAAAGAGATTTAACTGGGTTCTCGATCACCTCAAGCCGGAACGCTCCCTAGAAGCTAAGACGACCGAACGGAAGCTATCGCGATTTCGTCAAAGCCTGACCCCAGTGCCACCTCTAAGACCCACAAAGTTTTATTCCGGTTGTAAGCTTTCATCTGCGTGCACACTTCTTCAGAAGCTTTGTTCAGATGAAGAGAAGACCAGAGTCAGTGGAAAAGGCAATAATGCTAAGAAAAGCAGAAGGCAGCAAGAAGAGAGGAAGACCCAACGTGAGGTGGATCGACTCCATAAAGGAAGCCACAAAGGAAGTTCACAAGACCTGAGCCAGGCGGTTAAGGGGAGTTGTGGCACAGTGGGTATATCCCACTGTCTTAACATCTGAACTGTGTTAGCTCAAGTCCCGCGCTGGTGTGAGCAGCCAACCTGTTGTCCCCAGCTCATCGTCCTCCCAATGATTCGAAAGCTTCGGCAAGTAGATAAAATGGGAACCACTCCTTAGAGAGGGTGGGCATGCCAATCTCCCTTGTGGGAGGGCATTAGCTGATGTTCGGACGTCCTGGTCGAGGCTTGGAAGGCGAACTCGCTTTTTGGCTATGAAAGAATCCCTGCAGTGGATGTTCCGGCCAGGCGGTGGCAGTGTGGCGATTGACATACGGGTCCTGAAGCCTGGCCAACAAGCAGCCGTGCGGAAAACGACGGAGCCAAGCCAGAAGATGTCTACCCTGGGCAGTGACGGCATGTGCAATTAAATGAATATATGTTGTCTTCCCTATCCCCTACAAACATTGTTAGTCCCTTGTCTATATTGAGTAACTGTACATCGCTTTGAGCCCACTGGGAAAAGCGATTAATAAATGGAAAGTACTATTATTATTATTATTATTATTATTATTATTATTATTATTATTATTATTATTATTATTATTATTATTATTATTATTATTATTATTATTATTATTATTATTATTATTATTATTATCACACACACACACACACACACGCACACTGCAGTGCAACCAGTTGCTCTATCTGTTGGCTGTGCCTTTGTGCAAACTTTACTATGGCAAGGCTGAGGAAAACACTAGAAGAAGGAGATGATGATGATGATGGGGGAGGAGGAGGAGGAGGAGATTGGATTTATACCCCGCCCTTCACTCCGAGTCTCAGAGTGGCTTACAATCACTTTTCCCTTCCCCTCCCCACAACAGACACCCTGTGAGGTCGGTGGGGCTGAGAGAGCTCTTTCGAGGACTCCCCATTGGAGAACAGCTCTGAGAGAACTTGTGACTGACCCAAGGTCCCACCAGCAGCTGCATGCGGAGGAGTGGGGAGTCAAACCCAGTTCTCTGGATTAGAGTCCTCCCAAAGCGGTCCCATGGGCCACACCCCCCTCATTCCCCCAGGGGTGTTTCAAACAATAGTTCTGATGACAACTTGATCTTAGGATCTAAATGATGGAGGGAATACAGGGAAGAGACTCTGGTTTCATGGGCTAAGACGGTTAGGGGAAGAAGAATTCTGTGGGGATCTGATACGACGTAGGGGTTAAGAGTATGAATGTTGAGTTATGCGGGATCAGATTTTGAAGTCAGCTCAGCCACAAACTTGGGGTGGTTGGATCCCACAAACGGCAGTAAAAAGGTAGAGGTAAAGGACTCCCTTGCTTGAAAGCCAGTCGAGTCCGACTCTAGGGTTGCGGTGCTCATCTCCGTTTCCAAGCCGAAGAGCCAGCGCTGTCCGAAGACATTTCCATGGTCATGTGGCCGGCATGCCTAACAACCAAGGCGCACGGAATGCTGTTACCTTCCCACTGAAGTGGTACCTATTTCTCTACTTGCAATTTCTTGCTTTCGAACAATTAATGCGTAAGGCTCATGCGGCACCCGGGTCTCAAACTGCGGAACTACTGACCTTCCACAGCCTGCAGTTCAGCGTTTTAACCACTTGAGCCACCGCAGCTCCGTTGGTTGGTTGGATCCCACAGACGGCTGTACCTCCACCCCATTGCACAGGCCAGGCCTTCTCCCCTAGCCCAAGTGGAAGGCATTTTTGCATAGGAGAAAGGCACGGCCTCTTAGCAGAATGGATCCACATGATTTACTGGGTGCTGTTGGAGGTTCTGAACGATTTTCCAGCTCTGGGTTGGGAAATTCCTGGAGATTCTAGGGCTTGAGCCTGGGGAGGTTGGGTTTTAGATAGGAGAGGAACTTTAGTAGGGTCCAGTGCCAGGGAGCCCACATTCCAAAGAAGAAGAAGAAGAGAAGAGATTGGATTTATACCCCGCCCTTCACTTGGAGTCTCAGAGCGGCTTACAAACTCCTCTCCCTCCCCCTCCCCACAACAGACACCCTGTGAGGTGGGTGGGGCTGAGAGAACTCTGACACAAACTGCTCTTTTTCAAGGACAGCTGTGCCAGAGCTTGTGACTGACCCAAGGTCACATCAGCAGGTGCAAGTGGAGGAGTGGGGAATCAGACCCGGTTCCCCCAGATTAGAGTCCGCACACTTAACCACTACACCAAACTGGCTGGGTTTTTTGTTTTTTGGAGGGGGGACTTCTCTCTGTTGTAAGGAGATCAGTGTAAATTCTGGGAGATCCCCAGGCCCCACCTGGAGGCTGGCAAACCTAATCACAAGGTTGTTTTAAAGATGATCTCAAGCGTATTTTGAGTAATCTGGTGGGGAGAATTGAAGAATCCGCACATCTCGTATTCGCCAAACAAGTTTCATCGTCGCTCCTGGACCTGACCATCTTTTCAGACAAACGTTCCCTTGGCGGAGTGCGTGCGTGTCTGTGTGTCGAAAATGCAACCCCAAATAACTAGCAGCTTTTCAGAACCTGGATCCTCTCCCCCCCTCCCCAACCTCGGCATGCTGCGTTCTTGGCAAGCCTCGTGCTGGGATGATACTATGGGTAACCCCTTTTCCTGTGGGAGGCGAAGCAATTACGTGGAAGGTATTGATGAATTGAAGCTTTTTAATGGGGTGCCGACTGTGAGCTGAAGATACCTTCCTATCCCCCGCTGACCTAGCGGTATCTGTCATCTGTGGAGCAGCATCCTTAGCGATCGCTACATGCGTCCGTCGTCTTCTTCTTTTGGGCTTCTTCGTTTCTACCAGTCTGGGCATCGTCTCACGAGGCCGGCTTGTCTTGTTTAACAGCCCACCTTTTTTTTTTTTAATGGACGGCCTTCAAATATCAAGTCTCATCTTCTCTAGTGGGAAGGGATCCCATCAAAACAACGAAGAGGTGGATATTCTCGTGACTGACTCATTGCAAACATGTATTTCGCTGCATCTTCATTGGTTATTGTTTCATCTCTAGGATCATTTTACGGGAATGAGTCAATTTGTTGTTGTTGTTTTTTAATCGCATTGGGGAACGCCGTGTATGGTGTATGCTACAAGAAACCTTCGGAAGAAAATAAACGTGATATCATTGGAACTACTTTGGGAGACGCCAAATGCCATTTCTCGGGTTGAGAGGTATCTATACTAGCAGGATTGGGGAGCAGTAGTACAACTTTGCAAAACGCGGACACAGTCTGTGATCTGCCTGCAACTGCTAGCCCTTTCTTGCCCTGTGCATTGAGCGAGAAGAGAGCAACCGTGGCCCACGTGTCCTTGAGGCATTGCAGTGCTTAGCTGGTTCTTCTGCTAAAGGGAATAAAACAATTCCTGCACTAGCTCAAGGTCTCTCCTTAAGCACAGGTTCAGGAGGGGGATAGAAAAAGGGGATCCTGAGGTATACTTGCCTGTAGTTGCCGCACCAGCCACCACGGTCAAGTGAAAGCTTTAACCCACAGGTGCCTCCTTCACAGCCACCGATTGAACCACGGTACCAGAGATACTACGTTTGTCCCTATTAAGAAGGATGATGAGGTGATCGCCAACGACTTAGCAACGGAGAGCAAGTCTTTCGAAGGCTTTTAGATAATGGCCATCGCCCCAAACACTCTTTAAAAAGATGCTGTGGGCTTTTCTTTGTTTTATGTTTGGACGTTTGTTATAAACTGGACAGAAGATCCATGCTGGCTCAGGCCAAAGACCCCTTCAGCGGTTTCCAGCAGGGATCAACCAGCTGACTCCAGGAAGTCATCAGGATGGGGATCCAGGCAAAAGACCTTTCTTTTTGTTCGCCCTTCGCAAGCTGCTAGTATATGGAAATACAGTGCCTCTGAGCCATTTTTTCATGGCAGCTGAATAGAACCTCCATGTGCAGAGGCAGTGTACCTCTGAATACTGATTGCTGGGAGGTGGTGAGAATTCCTTTTTCTCATTTTGAATGTCTTGGAGAGGCCACCAGGCTCTAACTTGCAGAGCCCAAGAGCCGCTCAAAGGGTTTGTGGGGCTTTGGAAGTCCGCGCACGGGAAGGGTGAGATAGAAATCTAAATAAATAAATAAATAAAACAATGAACTGAACCAATTCCAGACAGTATGCAGATGAAATGCGCTGATTGATCACTTAAGCCTCAAATGAACCTTTATTCAATTTCACACACTATGGTGGAGTTCAGACTGGCGATTTGAAGCGCTAGGGAGTCGTGGCAAAGAAAAAATGGAATAGACCTGGAACGGCTTGTTCCTGGTATTCCCATCCACACTGCAGTGAATGAAGCTGTAGGATACCATGGAGGAAGCGCAAGGGAGCGTTCACACTGTTGCCCGCCCCTGGTGGGCTGTTAGCATAGTTTCCGTACTCGGCTGCGTGCGCCTATGCGCATAGGCAAATCAGCAAATAGGGCAGGATCGACGCCACACTTCCACTCCGGCATGCTGGAGCATTCCGGTCATGCGCATGTGTGCATGTGTGCACCTGAACCTGCCGTGGAACCAGCTGGTGCCTATTATCAACTGCGGGTTGTTCCCACCTTAGCAGTGCTTGCGTTCACACTCAGGGAACTGGAATCAACGCGCTGTATACACGGTTTGCTACCACTTTAACATGGTATCTTTGAAACTCAGGAGGGAAGCGGCACAAGACGGCTTGAGTATGGCTGGGGGATGCCTGAAACATGTGCCTGTGTGAACCCGCCCCTTTAATCCACTACTGAAACGCTCCTCAAATGTTTGCCTGCCGGGCCAAACTGCCAGTCTGAACGCGGCATATGAGTAACATTTACTCTCTCATGGCGGGGGACAAGGGCACCGGTAGCCACGATGCTATGTTGAGGTTTACGATTACAGATGGGGATTCAGTGCTATTCTGTACTCGAACACACCCTTTTCTCTTTCATAAAATAAAAACTTCAGATAACCAAAGAAGAATCGTGGTGAGCAGCGGGGCGTGGGTAGTGTTGTTACGGTGAGGGGAATTTCTTTTTTCAGAATCACTTTTTAAAAGATATAGCCATTGATTCCTCTTGTTCACTTTCTCTCTCTCTCTTCTCATTGAAAAGAGGGATTTCTCCTTGATTTCTCTCTGTAGAGAACTCGGTGCACCTACCGCCTTGGCAACTGGAGATGCCAAGGATTGAACCTGGCACCTTCTGCATGTCAAGAAGATGCCCTACCACCGAGCCACATCTCTGGCAATCCTTTAGATCCAGGGGCTGAAAAATACGTAGCAGTGGGTGCGGTCAGACAGCATGCTGACAGCGGGTTAAACTGCTCTGGTTCTGACCGGATTATATTTGATCTGGATAATCGCGATCACACTTATCTCCCTTATCCCGCCTCACCGCGCCGTCACATTGCTCCCTGGTGTCTACACTACCAATTTTATTTTATTTATTTATTTTTTGGATTTCTATACCGCCCCCCCAAAGGCTCAGTGTGTCCAACAAGCGGGAGTGTGTGTCGGTGGGGTTTTTAATTTTTTTCTCAGTTTGTGCATACGCATAGGCGCTAATCTGTAGAATGGGGGGGGCGAAACTACCATGGCGCATGCGCAGAACCACCAAGGGTGAATCAATCCAACCCCTCCAACAAAAGGCTTCCCTTTAAACATTTGGCCTGAAAATGACCTCCGTGAGATCCCGAATTCATCTAAACTCTAAAACAAGTGACCGTTTAAATGTCAGTTTTCTAAGCACGGTAGCAGAGCTCCGCCTATGCACGCACCGCCAACGCTAAAAGAAAATGGTGGGCGAAAAGTGGAAGCCTCGGGCAGCTTTCGAGCGGGGAGGGGGTTTAAACTGGAAGTGGCTTGACACCGGAGGAGCGATCACACCTGGGGGGAATGCAGCTTTAAACAGGAGAGCTGAGAAAAGACCACTTTGAGGAGAGCTGAGAAAACACCACTTTGAGACCTGGTAACAAAATACTCCGGGTTAAAGCGGTTTTGATCTGGAAATCAACGGCTGGGGATGGGAGGCAGATGTTGACGGTGTGATCGTGCACATAAAATCTGTTGCTGAATTGTCATGACACCAGATCAAACGGCGCATCTGAACGCACCCATTGACCAGTAAAAATGCTGGTGAGCCGGCACATGAAGCTTGTATTTTGCCAGTTTGGTGTAGTGGTCAGGAGGGCAGATTCTAATCCGGAAGAACTGGGTTCGATTCTCTACTCCTCCACTTGCAGCTGCTGGTGTGACCTTGGGCCAGTCAGAGTTCTCTCAGAGCTGTTCTCTCAAGAGTAGTCCTCGAAAGAGCTCTCTCAGCCCCACCTACGTCACAGGGTGTCTGTTGTGGGGAGGGTAAGGGAAAGGAGATTGTAAGCTGCTCTGAGACTCCTTCGGGTAGTGAAGGAGAGGGTATAAATCTAACCTGCTCCTCCTCTTCTCCTTCTTCTTTTTCCCTACGGTTTGGAAGACCTGAGAAATGATGATCGGCATGCGTCCTTCCTTTACCTTCTTCCTCCCCAGCGGCACCCAGTGGTACTGAGGTTTGCCTCAGTTGCTTGGGCGAAAACAAAAAGGCCCACAGTCTTGCATGTTGTCGTTCAGCTCATGTCCAGGGGCTGCCTACCCTGGGCTTGGGTTGCCAACCTCCCAGTGGGGCCTGGGGGATCTCCGATAATTACAACCGATCTCGAGACGATGGAGATCGGTTTCCCTGGAGGAAATGGCTGCTTTTGAGGGAGGACCACGTGGCATCACATTTCTGTTGCTCTCCCTCCCTCCCCCAAAATCCATCCTAGTCAGGATCTCTCCCCCCCTCCAACTATCTAGGAATTTCCCAACGCAAAGACGGCAACCCTCCCCGGCTGTGTGGACGTTAACATTTCATTAAACAACATTAAACATCCCAAACTCTGAAAAGCGGCAACATATGGCCTGAAGAGCCAGTTTGGTGTAGTGGTTAGGAGCGCGGACTCTCATCTGGGAGAACCGGGTTTGATTCCCCACGCCTCCACTCGCAGCTGCTGGTGTGACCTTGGGTCAGTCACAAGTTCTTTCAGAGCTGTTCTCTCAGGAGCAGGATATCTTCTAACCTGCACAGCCAATCGTGAGCCTCGCCGGGGAAAAGCCCCACCTAGCCCCGTCCAGTTTCTAGAAGCAACTGGCAGGTGCCAGGAAAGGTCTCAGTGGGTGCCATGGTGCCGGTGGGCACCACATTGGGGGACCCCTGGGCTAGGTGGGGTGGGGGAGGTGGCCAAAGAGGTGATGGTTTTGCCTGAGCCCATCTAATGAAGTCACAGCTGATGAAAAAATTGTAGCCGGGCCTGCCTAGCTGACATTCATCACAGCATGATGACTCCTGCACTGGAGAGCCAGTTTGGTGTCGTGGTTAAGTAAGGTAAAGGTAAAGGTCTCCCTTGCTCGAAAGCCAGTCAAATCTGACTCTAGGGTTGCGGTGCTCATCTCCGTTTCCAAGCCGAAGAGCCAGTGCTGTCCGAAGACGTTTCCATGGTCATGTGGCCGGCATGACTAAACACTGAGGCGCACAGAACGCTGTTACCTTCCCACCGTGGTACCTATTTATCTACTTGCAATTTCTTGCTTTCGAACTGCTAGGTTGGCAGGAGCTGGAACTAGAGACGGGAGCTCACTCCGTCATGCGGCACCCAGGTCTCGAACTGCTGAACTACTGACCTTCCACAGCCTGCAGTTCAGCGTCTTAAGTTAAGTGCACAGAGTCTAGTCTGGGAGAACTGGGTTTGATTCCCCATTCCTCCACTTCCACCTGGCTGGATGACCTTGGGCAAGCCATAGTTCTGATAAGAGCTGTCCTTGAAAAAGAGCAGTTTCTGTCAGAGCTCTCAGTTGGGTAGTGGAGGGCGGGGTATAAATCCAATATCCTCCTCCTCCTCCTCACCCCTGCCTGGAGTGAGTTTTTAGAAGAAGAATTGCAATGGAATCTCGAGATGTGTGCAGAATATATTTGTCCAGAAGGGGGCTCTAGAACCTCACAAGAAGGAAATAAGGGCCATTTAAAACACCCAGTCAATAAGATGTGTGTGTTTTGGGGAAAACAGGCTGCGGAGGGTTGTGTGTGTGTGCCTGCATGCGTGCGCAGAAGGATAACGCAATCTACCAATCCATAATGAAATACTGTCAGTTGCAAACCACCTCTTCTTCTCTCCTTTCTTTAAAAATTGCTATTAAAGAATTTCATTTGTTCGCCCCCAACCCACCCAGGAAGATTGATGGGGATTTTGTTGACACTTTGAAGAGGGTGGCGGAGGGTCCTTCAGATGCGAAGGGCGTGGAACCCCTATGGGGGAAGTGGTGGAAACGGCGGCGGAGTCCCTAAAGGGACACATCCTTCATTGGCAATGAACGTTATGTCTGCGGAAACTAATGGCGCAACCTCCTCTTCGGTTTATGTGAAACAAAAGCAGGCCATATGTTGCCGCTTTTCAGAGTTTGGGATGTTTAATTTGAATGTGGTTTAATGAATATTCAAGCCCATTTGCTCAAAAGTGGCACCGACGTGGTTTCTCCCCCCGCGTCACATCTCCCGATCTCTACCTAGAGGATTAAGCCATTAGAACCAGGGTGTTAAAAAAAAAAAGAAATACTAGGCATCTGTTTGCTAGCTTGAAACTCGGGATATTAAAATGCTCAAGCAGATGAGAAAGTAAATAAAGGCGTACAGTGAGAAGCTCATGTGAGCTTTGCCGTTGTCGTCGTCTTGTAATTAAGACTTAGAAGAGCTTTCTTGACATGCACCACACCGTTTAAGGAGGAGAAATATTGTCGGCGGGTACGGTAGCTGCTGGAATTGGTTCCTCTGGCAAGGACTTTTTAAAAAAAGATCTGGATTTGCTGTCATGGCACTTTCTGTCTTGGGTCCCTGATAAAGAGAATGCAGTGGGTTGACCTTGGCTGGAAGACAAATGAAAGAAGAGGGCAGGTATTCCTAAAGAAAGGCCTGCATATCTTTGAGACCGCCTCTCTGGAGAGCCAGTTTGGTGCAGTGGTTAAGTGCGCGGACTCTAATCTGGGAGAACCAGGTTTGATCCCCCACTCCTCCACTTGCACCTGGCTGGTTGACCTTGGGTTAGGGCTCGTTCTTTCAGAGCTGTTCTTGAAAAAGAGCAGTTCTCGAAAGAGCTCTCTCAGCCCCACCTACCTCACAGGGTGTCTGTTGTGGGGAGGAGAAGGGAAAGGAGTTTGTAAGCTGCTCTGAAACACCTTTGGGTAGTGAAGGGCAGGGTATAAATCCAATCTCTTCTTCTTCTTCTTCTTCTCAGCCCCACCTACCTCATAGGGTGTCTGTTGTGGGGAGGGGATGGGAAAGGAGTTTGTAAGCCGCTCCGAGACACCTTTGGGTAGTGAAGGACAGGGTATAAATCCAATCTCTTATCTCTTCTTCTTCTTCTTCTATGAAGAAGTGACCCACTACCATCTGTGAACCAGCATCTCCTTGTGGTCCCTGGCCCCCCCTCTAATAACCCAGATCTGAATAACAATTTGGAACCCCAACTTGTGGTAGACCTTATCTGTTGAGGCTCTGGAGTTCCGGAATTTCCAATTTGTATTTCAGCTAGCTCACAGTTTTTTAGCCTCTGGCTCACACATTTTTGTCTTAGCTCAGGAAGGGTGGCTCCACAGCAAACTAATTTCTGCAGTAGCCAAATCGCTCGCTCACAACTTTAAAGCTGGGAGCTCACAAGTAGAATTCTTGCTCACGAGACTCTACAGCTTAGAGGGAGCATTGGTTTTAACCAGGGGTCATTTCATAGAAAAAGAGGTGCAGGAGCTCATTAGCATTAGCATAACTTATTTGCATAGGCCACACCCCCTGACATCACCGGAAGTGTGTCAGAAGGCAACACCCACCGTTCAGGCTCCACTGGACTATGGCAGCGTTTGGGGGGGGGGGGAGAACGTGCAGATCTGTCCTGGCAGAGGAGGGAGAGCTTGTACCTGAATAAAATGTGGTCTTAAAGGTGCCACAGGACTGTTTTGGATTGCTAGCTATGGGGGCGGGGAACGCGCAGATCTGTCCTCACAGAGCAAGGAGAGCTTGTACCTGAAGGTGGGCCAGGAGGGGCTCTGCAACTTACCTTGCTCCTCATGGCCCAAATGAGGGCTTCTTGCTCCTCGTAGCCCAAATGAGGGCTGCTGGTAGCAGGGGCCCACCCCCTGGGCTCATTACTGCCAGAGCTCCGCTCCTGTGCACACCCGCAGGAAATTACCCCTGGTTTTAACTGTTATTTGCATAGCTATGTCATTGTTACCTGGTATGACAGAACCCGCCCTGAGCCTGCTATGTGGGGAGGGTGGGATATGCCTCAAATCAAGTTAATAAAAATAAAATAAAATAAAGTGGTCAAAGAAGGACAGAGAATTGAAACTCAAGCAACAAAATGGACACAGAGGTTGGGTTCAGACAGCACATGAAACCATGGTTTCGGGTGGCCAGTTGGAGAAACCAGGATTCTCCTCTCAGACAATCACTCAGAACCTCCTCTGCCTTGTTTCATTCTGTTTCCTTCACTCCATAGCATGCGAGGGCGTCTCTGGGATGTCTCTGTTCGTGAGAGCTGGCAAACTCCGGAAAAGCGTGGGTCGGGGCTCAAGGCCATGACACCACTTCCAGTCACGTGACTTGAAATTATATCATGCGTCACCACGATGGTCTAAGGAGGTTGTAAGCCACTCTGAGACTCCTTCAAGGTAGTGAAGGGCAGGGTATAAATCCAATCTCCTCCTCCTCCTCTTGTGTTTCCTTGCATTGCAGCGATAAGACATGCTAAAAAGCTCAGTGTAAACCAGGAGTAAACAAAGAGGAGTAAATGAAATGGATTTAACAAAGTTGGTGTTAAATTCTCGACAGGCTGAATGCTTTCAGATCCCTTTTTGCAGCTAGTAGCCTTTGATTACATTCTTCTTGCTCTTCTACGGAGACGTGTTCCAGGAAGCTGCGGAAAGTACATATTTATTTACTTCCTTTATACTTCACGTTTCTTCCCAGTGGGGACCCAAGGTAGCTGACATCCTCCTCCTCTCATCCACAAGAACCCTGTGAGGTAGGTTAGGCTGAGAATGTGTAACTGGCCCAAGGCTACCCAGCAAATAGGGATGCCAACTTCCAGGTGGGAGATTACAATTGATCTCCATACCACAGAGATCATTTCACCTGGCGAAAATGGCTGTTTTGAAGGGTGGAGTCTATGGCAATATACCCTGCTTAGGTTCCTCTCCTCCCCAAACCTTGTCCTCCACAGGCTCCACCTCAAAAATCTCCAGGAATTTCCCAATCCAGAGTCGGCAACCCTACCTGGGAAGCTTCAATGGCACAAAGGGGGATTTGGTCCTAGGTCTCCAAGGAGCCCAGTCTGACACTCTAACCACTACACCACTCTGCCTCACCAGTCTGTACATATCACAGCCAGAGTGGAACACCAAGTATTCATTTATTACTTACCAAACTTACATGCCATCTTTCTGCCTTCATAAGAGTCACGAAGGTGGTTAACAAAATAAAAACATACACAATAAAATCACATCTTAAAAACTATTTAAACTGACCAAAAATACATCATTAAAACAATTAAAACCAGATACAAATGCACACACAAAGACATAAAAATTGTAATTAAAACATCAGGTTGTTATGTTACAGACAAGTTGGTGTCTTCCTTACAGTGGTCCTTCAGGTGCATTGATCCCAAGCCATATTGGGCTTTAGAGGTCAACACTGGCACCTTGAATTATGCCTGGAAACAGATTGGGAGCCGGTGCTTCTCATGTTCTGCCTTTCCTGCCAGCTGCAGTTTATTGCTATGTATATTGTGGGTCTCACACCTGTGGAAATTTACATTGATCCAGATCCTGAGAATGGAATGTATGAATTTTTGCGTGCATGACCAAGAAAGAGATTTGCCTGGAACAAAGGGTTTGCCAAGAATCTTGGGGTTGTGTACCTATATAAATCAATGGTAAGACCTCATTTGGAATACTGTGTGCAGTTCTGGGCACATTGCAACTTAAACCACCAATGTCACCCAAATTCCAATTCATACAGCATTTAAAGCAATAATAGCTCTCGAATAAAAACTGTTTTTTAATCTGTTTGTCCCTGTTTTAATTGTCCTATATCTTCTACCCGAAGGCAGCAGTTCAAACAGGGAGGCCAAGCCTGTTTGCTGTTTTGCTAGCAAAGACAGGGACAGATACACGGATTTTATAAACTATTTGGTTCATTTTTTAAACCCAAACCTTCTATATTTCTAAAATTTCTTACCACATCCCCCCCATTTGTGGGTTTAAAGGAACCCAAACAAATTTGGCTACAGGAGGCTATTAGGCCCATCCGTCTATTCTACGTTGTTGTGGTGTTATAGCTGCCGTGGAATGGGAGACTATTTTAATTCCAGATGAAAACACAGAAGGAATACACTTAGTTGCACAGGAAATAGCAAGAAAACAGACCAAAATTACAAAACCACCGAACAGTAAAAAGTGTAACAAGGTTTTGACCCAACCACTTAGGTTTGGGAGCCAGTCACATAAATCCAGGGTAGCTTCCTGGCCTACCTGATGAAATACTTGTACTGCATTCTTTAAATCTTGTAAATGTGAAGCTATATATCCAGATTGATTTACATAGAAGCAACATTCTTCTTTAATAAGGGCACATACTCCTCCTTATTGTGCAGAAAGGATGTCTAGTGCTTTGTGGTTTTGTATAACCATTCGAGCTACGGAATTAATTTCTGTTTGCATTCGTGAAAAAAAAACTATTGTATCATTAAAAGAACGTTCAACTTCAGAACTTATGTTTACAAGGGCATTTTCCCAGACTCCTATTCCTGGAGCAATGGCTCGCATAAAGCACCATCCAAAAGACTGGTGTTCCACAATAGGGTTATGTATGCTCCTCAGCTTCATTTTATGTAAGAAGCTTCCTAAGTTAGGTACATCAGATGCATTCAAAGAATTATATATTGTAATATTCGGAAAGGCATAACCTAGAGTACATATTCCTTGCCACTTGGGTGATAGCGCTTTATATGCATTATTTCCACATATAAAGAAAAGACCAGGTGACTGCACCCTGAGAAGTGACATACCAAGCTTGGCTTTGATCCCTGGAACAGATGACATTGTCTGGTCAATCAAAGTATTACACTTTAACACCTCTAGTTCCTTTTTAAACCATAAAGCTGCTTCTAATGTACTTTCCTGACCACCCACTGTCATTTTGTGGAGTTTTTCAAAGGCTCCCCCTTGTATGAAATGGTTACCTGGGCATGGTTGCAGTTGATGTTGAATGCTTCTGAAAGTAGTTAAATAAACTGGTATGCTCTGGTTGCAAGTCCCAGTAGAATTAAATTAAGTAGACTCTAACTCCCCCATTTTATCATAGCAGACCTGCTGTTTGCACACCCTATATTCAGTGTCTTGTGGTGGTGGAATAGGAACATCTCACTTTCCTAGGCTGAGATCTATAACTTGGGCACATTTCAAAGGATCAAGAGTGCCAACCTGCATACCATCTCGTATGGTACTTCGTACACAAAGGGGATATGTACATGTATCAGGTGTAAAACCTGTTTCAGGCAATTTCTCCTGTTGCCATTCAGGGACCCAACGTGGGCCAGGATGCTTCCATAATACCTGTGGGGGTTCCCGGATGTGTTTGGTTTCTACAAGGTCCGATGAATGCTGTATGGACATTAAAGATGGAAGATACCATACTTTAATCTTGGCAGGGACTGCAAACAGGGTGGCTTCCCAATCTATTTTAATTGTCCTTTCACAAATCCAGCAATCTTTAAGTTGTGCTACTTGGGCTACCTTTTGTAAAATGCGTTTGTAAGGATGTTCTAAACCTGTAACCATGAGACTCCGACATGACAATACTAAAAACATACCTCTCTCCATCCTCTAATGTTTTGTTTAGTTCTCTGTCCCTTCCTGTGAATCCTGTGATTGAAATTGGGCTTGAAGGCAGTCAGGGCACACCCACCTTAGGATTTGACTCACCTGATCAAAAGTGTCCTTAGGAAATGGCAAAGGATCCCAAAGATGCAGGTTGTTATCCCAGTCCTCCTTTACCTTGTCTGCTTCCCCCAACCCGTTAAATTGGGGGCACTCAATACTACTGGCCCAATAAAACTTCTTATCAACTAAATTAGTGTTGTTACTACACACAAGGAAAATGGTTAAATATTCATCCTGATAATCTTGCTCATACACATCTAAATAAAAATGTTTACAACAAGCTGACAACCAAAAATATTCTTCACGATAACAGTCCAACAAATAAAGGGGACAAAACAATTTTCTAAAATCTTATACTTTGGGAGCTATGGGGAATTCACTATTGGGAGCAACACTATTGTCCTCTATGGGGTTTACTGGAATAACAAAGTCACAGCTTCCGATTTCCTCAGATGACCTATGAATTCTGTTGCGGCCGATGGCTTGAAATTTTATTGTTCAGGAACAAGAAAACGGCTGGAACAACAAACTGCTGGCTGGCAAGATTCAAGGTGGTTCTTGCAACTGGCAAGCTTCAAAAGGATGCCTGTACCGACGGGGACGCAAATCGTAGCATTCTCACTGGAACTGGAATGGCTGCTGTAGAGATGGCTGCTGCTGCTCTGACACTTGTGGGGGTGTGCCAGGCTCAGGTAGGGGCGTGGCTTCTGGATCTTCCATGCTGCAAATCCAGATAAGATTGTGGAAATGCTGTAGTTTTAAGTTCCACAGGAGACACAACCTTCTGAGTGCGGGAGACGTGGATCCAGGTGTCCTTTCCCTCGACCTTTATGGCAGTAGTGGTCACCAGTAGTGTCTGATAGGGCCCCTCCCAATGTGGCTGAAAGGCGTTCCTCCTACGATGCGTCAGTAGCCAGACTTGGTCAACAGGCAGAATATTATGGCAAGCCATGTCAGCCGGAACAGACTGGGAATTCTGGACTTCTCCGTGGATGACCTTCAAGAGGGTAGCCAGAGATAGAACATGTTTAGTTACAGTGTCTCTTTCTTCAGTTAGGGTTTGAAACCTAGGTGGACTATGATACACTGGAAAAGGTCTTCCAAAAAGAATCTCAAAGGGCGTCAATCTATGTTTTCTATTTGGGGTGTTCCTAATGTGTAACAAGGCTAAGGGAAACGCCTCCATCCAGGATAGTCCTGTATCCTCACAGATTTTCTTTAATTTACTTTTGATGAAACCATTTTTTCTTTCTATAGCTCCTGAGCTTTCTGGATGGTAAGGTGTATGAGCTGCATGTGAAATCTATAGTGCAATCAACATTTTCTTAAATAGGTTAGCAACAAACGCAGGTCCTAAATCTGAGCCTATTGTGACTGGGGCCCCAAATCTCGGGAGAAGCTCTCTGAATAAACACTTCACAGTTGCTTCTGCTGTCTGATGTTTCACTGGATAACATTCCACCCATCCAGAAAATAAATCAATAACAGTAAGGCAATACTTATAGCCTTGGCATGGAGGCAATTCAATGAAATCAATTTGCACATGCTGAAAAGGACCAAAAACCCATGGGTAAGCGCTTTGTTTCCTTTGTGGTTTAGGCACAAATTTTTGGCATGTGTGACAAGCCTGGGTCTCCCGTTTTGCCTCCAGATAGATTCCAGGGGCATACCATTGTTTTAGGATTTGTGTTGCAATACCCCTCATTCCCATGTGACTCACCATGTGGGTCGCATGGGCAAGCGCTCTAATCATACCCCTGGGGCTACTGGCCGCCCATCTGGGAGAACAAAAATCTCATCCACCAGAGGCGGCCAGGGCTTGAGGGAGGAACCGGCACGCACCCACACCTCTTTTTCTGCGTCTGAGGCTTCACGGTGTACTTGAGCCAGAGTGGAAAACAAATCAGGGAGTCCCAGGTCTGTCTGGACCCCCATTTGTAACACAGGTTTTTGGTGTGCTGCAAATTTCGCAGCTCGATCCGCTTGCACATTCCCTAAACTCTCAAAACTGTCATCAGTCTGATGTGCAGTGCAATGGATGACAGCAAGCACTGCTGGGAGGTGCATTTACAACAGCATAACCCACGTGTAGTTTTCCGTGTTCGTCTCTGCTAGCAGACCCATCGGTAAACAGGCAGAGAGTGGGATCAGGGAGAGGGGTGTCCTGTATGTCTGGGCGGATGTTAGTAACTGCATCTACTTCCTGCAAGCAATTGTGGGGCTCACTCCGGTCTCCCTCCCCTACAGGGAGAGGCAAGAGAGTGGCTGGGTTTACTCCTTTGCATTTCAGCAAGTGAATGGCCGGGTCCAACAACAAAATTCTTTCATATTTGGTAAGTCTTTCATTGGTGAGATGCTGTGTGGATCGCTGTAGAAGCAAGGCTGCAACGAAATGCACTACCATCACATTTATCTCGTGTCCTAATGTTAGATCCTGGGATTTCTCAACCAGGAGGGCTGTAGCAGCTACTGCACGCAAACAGGGGGGGGGTGCAGCCGCTACAGGGTCCAATTTCCTGCTGTAATAAGCAATTAGGCGAGGCTGGGGCCCAACCATTTGGGCCAGGACCCCCAGTGCTGTGCCGCCTTTTTCTGCACAATACAAGTAAAAGGGCTTATCATAATTTGGGAAACCCAGAGCTGGAGGTGACATCAGGTCCACACAACTGGGTCTAGACTATTGTCCCTAGTTGCCAAGTGAAGGGGCTTTGAAATTAAAGCAAAGTTTGGGACCCATGATCGGCAATATCCAGCTGTTCCTAGAAATGAACGGATGTCCCGCTTGCTCTGAGGGTGTGGTCATTAGGAAATCTGCTGCACGCGCTCAGAGGAAATAAGCCATCCTTGTGCTGAGATGGTATGCCCCAGATAGTGCACTGATTGCCTCACCAACTGCAATTTCTCTTTGTTAATCTTGTAACGTTTTTCAGCCAGAAAATGAAGGAGTGCCAAGGTGTCCATTTGGCATGCCAATTCAGATGATGATGCAATCAGCAGGTCATCTACATAAACTATGAGTGCACTACCTTCTGGGAGATGTAGGCTTTTAAGATCATTCAGAAGTACTTGTGTGAAAAGGGTGGGGTTTTCACAGTATCCCATTGGTAAACGGGTCCAGGTTAATGTCTGCCCTTCATAGGTGAAGGCAAACAAAAACTGGCTGTCAGGTGCTACCCCCACAGAATAAAATACAGATGCTATATCAATCACAGAAAATTAAATACTGTTCTCAGGGATACTGGACAGAATAGTTGCTGGATTTGGGACAATATTGCATCTGGGCTGCACAATCTTGTTAACAGCGCGAATATCCTGCACAAAACAATAAATGGGAAAGCAGAATTAATCAAAGTGTCCTTCTTTCCTGATGGGGAGGATGGGAGTGTTGCATTCCGAGCCTTGAGGCATAATGCACAAGACTCCTTGAGCCAGAAGGGCGTCGATAACAGGGCAGATTCCTTCAATTTGCTCTTTGGAAAGTCTATACTGTGGAATCAAGGGGAATTGAGCACCAGACTTCAATGCTATGGATACGGGCGCTGCGTTTCTCAGAGATCCAACTTCATGTTGATGTGTGGTCCACAGATGTTCAGGGACGCACTCTATTCCAGGCAAAACTGCCGTAACTGTTGCTGTTTTGGGTTCGGTAGCCATTAGCATTATAAGATTGGTGCTAATCTGTTTTTGTCCATTTTGGGGTGGTAAATACATTTGGATTTTCCCCGTTTGGTCAAAAAAAAAATAGTGGCTCCAAATTTTGATAACAAGTCTCTCCCCAACAGATTCACCAGAGTGGTAGGTGAAAGCAAAACCTTGTGCTTCACGTCAGTATTGTCAAGGCACACATCAACCTCATGTGAAAACTGGTGAGGAATGACTCTTCCCCCAAACCCTATGGTTGGGATTTCAGGTCCCACAGGAATTAAATTCGTCTCAGATTGTCTTATAGTAGTGTAGGTTGCTCCAGAATCCACCAGACACTCATGAATTTTTCCTCTGATTTTTAATTTCACCAAAGGGTCTACAGATGCTACTGTAGTGTGCCTGGATTCAGACTCTAGAGCTGAAAATTGTCAACACGGTTGGTTCCCTCCCCAAGCATTCCCCAAAGGTCCCCAGGACTGCTGCTGTGGTTGTTGGGGAAGCATTTGGGGAAGCATTTGTGGCTGTGGTTGCTGCTGGTGCAGCTGAAATGGCTGAAACTGTTGAGGAGGTTGGAGGGGCTGCTGGGGCTGGGGCTGCATATTTTGAAAACTTCTCATCAGGGGCTGGGGAAAACTCCCAGGCTGCTGAAACTGTCTAGGACTTCCCCCACCCTGTTGGGGCTGGGCTGATTGTGCTTGCGCCTGGGATGGGGAATTTCTCTGGATGTGCCCGGCCAGACCACATGCAAAACAGATGATCGGTTGGGGAAAATGAGGCCCTGTATGCACTGGGCGGCCTCTGTTTAGTCGGCATGATCCCCACTGCAGTTGCTGCTGCTGGGGAAATGGCACCTGCATGGGATTTCCCAGAATCTGGCCAGGAGGAGCAAGTCTCCTGGCCAGGAGGCATAGCAGCCAAAGCAATCACAGGAACAACGGAAGGAACCGGATATTCTGACTCTATGCCCTCCCTGTGTTCCTTGTCTTCTTGTGTTTCCTTCTTTAATTTTTCTATCTGCAAAGCAACCATCATCTTTGTAGTCTCTTTCTCCTTTTCTCTCTCCTCTAAGAGTGTCTCCCAAAACTGTGTCGCCACTTCCACAATCTCTGCCACTGGCTTAGCTTGCCAACCCACCAAAGTCTTTTTGATTTGCAGTCCCAAAGTAGGCAGAAGCCCATCAACAATAAGCGGCACAATTTGGGGAGCTTGGTCAGGTTGCTCAGGATCAATGGTAGAAAACTGTCTGAGAGCAGCTTCTAATCTGGCATGGAATTCCCTGGGTGATTCATTTTCCTTCTGTTTCACATCCCTAATTTCCCCCCATGAAATCTTTTTGGGAAAGGCAGCAGTGAGAGCTGCTATCATAGTCTGCTGTAATTGAGTGGCTTGTGCTGTTACTAGCGGAGTGAGGGCTTCATTGGGGTTTGGCGTCACAGTGGGCCATAACTCACGGCCAGCCGCTGCAGTCCTGGCATGCTGCATGACCTGCTGGAACTCATGTGGCAGGGTAGTCACTTTCACTAATTTCTCCAGGTCAGCGGGCAATGGGTCATAAAGGTTTATTAGGTCCCGCAGTTCTC